>NC_057802.1:596584702-596841549 GCF_018294505.1 Triticum aestivum
CACGACAAGAGATTCCATTCCCTTGAGTGTGTATATGCAAGGGGGGAGGGAATAGAGGCACCAGGAGAAATTTTCTGTGTGTGTGGTGTTTGTGTTGATATGTGTGGGTGTGAGAAGATAATGAGACGTGGGGGCAGAGGGTGTGTCACCGCGTGAGGTCCGGTGGGTCGAGGTGAGGCCCTTCGTTCGGTTCCGACCTGCGCCACATTGGTCGGCCCGTGACGCATTTAGGAAGACCCATGGATGACTAGTCGTACAAGACAAAGATAGCAGAATTGTGAAGGACTCTATGTCCACTGACAAAGCCGGCTAGGATTTGTAACCCTAGGTTCTCGGACTAAGGTAACCCCTTTATCTCCGATATTACTATTCATCCAACCTAACTTTAAGGGGCATCCTACAAAATGCTCTGCTAGAATCATACTCGTCGATTAGGGAGAGAGGTGTGAGACAATGCGTGAGAGAAAGGCGTAAAGATAATGTGCGTACATGAGACACGTAGGAAGGTCCATGTATATGAAAGGGTCGATGAGGATTGTGCGTGTGGATGTTTGCGAGAGGAAGAGTGCTTGTGATAAAGGTTAGTGAAAACAGTTGTAAATGGTTACGAGAGGGAGGGAGGGTTATATCTAGAGCATGTGTGCGAGAAAGACACCTCAGGAGAGAGTGTGTGAGCATGTGTGAGAGACCACCGATGGAGAGTGAAACTACACGTAAAAGACTGCTCTACACATTGATTAAAGATATAAATTGTATCCAAATATTAGGATGGGATCATGATATTTGCAATTCGCGTAAGGAGCGGTCATTGATCCATCAGACATCTAGATTCTATCAAATTTGAGCATGTCTATGTTATTATTCGACACAATTGATCCACATAGTTAGTATTTTGAACTCCAGACAATGCATCGCTTTAGCAATCGAATATAAACGTGAGTATAGTTCATGTTGTGTGTGTAAAGCACATTATACATACGAAAGTTACACAATGGACATTATAAATAGCTACCTATGAACTAGCATACATTTGAATTCAACTTAAGGTGGTTTAAAAAAATCGAATTAAACATGAAGTCCATCCAATTATTTGAATTTGATATCATGGCATTTGTAAACCATACCTAAATTATGGGGGCACCAATCTTTGCTCTGATTTTGTACATAATAGCATATGTAGTCGTGTACAAAATAGATTCAAATTTAGCTCCTCCATTCCAAAATAATCGTAGTTATAGGATTTTCAAGTGTCAAAATTTCAAAAAGAAGCGGATAATTTAATGAGGTTTTCAAACATACAAGGTCAAATATAACGTTGTCTATTTAGGTCAATCCTCATAGTTCAAGAGTACTCTAAACGTGAATGCTTGTGTTTCAAAATTTCGAACGAAGCGCCAAAAGAACCTCTACTCGCCCGAAACCGCGTGAGACCAATGTTTGGTAGTACAAGGAAATTACTTTTCTAATAACTCCGACCCGTGAAACCTACCGGCCTGACGTCCAAAGGTCTAAACCGGGGAAGGTTTGTAGCTTCATCTAGACGTCACGCAACCGCATCCGAAAAACATTCATACACAATGCTCGCCTAAGCACACATGCGCGCGGCCGAAATCGCTCCCGCCCACTATTTGGGACACCTGGGATTACCATCCTACCCCCGACCCGTAGTAGGTCCGAAATTTAAGAGGGGGGCAAAGTTTGTACTTTCCCCAAATTTCAAACAAGCGCGTCCCATCTTGTATTCAAAAAAGCCAAAAACAAGCGCGTCCCAGACCGAAACATGGTTCCCCCCACCCGTCTGATTCCCCATTCGTACTCCGTGGGCGCCAAAACTACCTCTCCACCAGCCGCGAAACCCCGGCGTCCTCCGTCCGCCACCCCGTCCCACCCATCAACCGCCGCCCTCCTCCATCACGCCGGAGCCGATACCCCGACGTCGTTGTCCAGCGCAACCTCCAGCGCAACCTCCACCGCAATGCCCTCCACGGCTACTAGTTGAAGTCGAGGCCGAGCCGTCCGTACCTGAGCCAGTTCAAGCACGCCATCCTGCGCCTCACCGCTGCCGCTCCAACTTCGCCACCCTCCACCGCACCGGAGCTGTTCCTGCTACGCCGTCCTTCACCGCCTCGGATCTGCTTCCCCTCCGCCGACATACGGCCACGGCAACACAATCAACAATTTGGCCATGGGTTTGTCCAAGCCTGCACCCTCCAGAACATCGGTTTCCCCGGTAAAAAGAAGAAGATCGGCGCGACATGTGGAGGTGACCACACCGGCAACCGAAAAAGGTACTCCTCTTCCCTTATTCTTGCAAATCTTACGTCTCTACATGCACGGTATTCATCCCACAGAAGACACTAGTTGACCGCTTCTTCTTGATACTAGATGTTCCTAGTAACTCGCGATGCACAAGGTTTCTCCTCATATACTATTTCACCTTAGCTAGTGGTCCGTCGCCCCCCTGAATTTCAATTTCTGGCCAATTGATTCCCAATTAACGGAAGCATTCCCCGGCGTAACAGGCGCTAGTACGCCTATTACGCCGGGGAAGCAGCGCCTTGGTGTTTATCTTAGGGGCGTGTGCGGCCTAGAGCTACTGGCGCCCGATCTGGAGGTCGGCCGGGATTAAAGGGATGGCCTAGGGGCGTTGCCAAGCACTACAAGAGATCGGGCCTACCATGACGAGCTAAAAAATGTCATCGAATAGCTAATAACGTCACAAATTACCCCTCGGTGACATTTTATGGGCGTCACAAGCATCGTCATGGATTCCTCGTCACAGATTACTCCTAGTGACGGCGCGCACGCAAAAATGTCATCGAAATTGGGACCTTCGGTGACGTTGTATAGAATGTCATCGACTTGCTATTTCCATGACGGTCAATTAATGTCACGTGCTAGGAGAAAATATGCCATATTGTACCATATTCGGTGACGAGGCAACATCACTAACTTTATGCCACATCAACACCCGAGCGGCTATCCCACTACTAGTGCCACTACTTTTATTATGGATGAAGATGACGTCATCAAAATATATTTACTCTCTTTCGAATCTAAATTACGATGAAAATAAGTATTTAATTCACATCACATCAGATCAGATTATATAAAAAAGTTAAAGAGAACAATCACATCATAAGTTGATATGAAAATCAAATCATATTATATATGAAATTGTCTCAGCCAAATCATTCTGTAAACAAAAATGACAGTAAAAAACTGCTGGCTCTTTGCCCAGGCTTCATTCTTCGTCTCCTTTTGCTTCTTTGCCCAGGCTTCATTCTTCTCTTGCTGGCTCTTCTTTAGAGCTTCCAATTCTTCTTGTTGCTTCTTTTGTATCTCTTGAAATGCTCTCTCTTGTGCTTGAAGTCTCGTGGCTAACTCCTCCCGATGCCTATAAATGACAAAACACAACAACATTGCATCGTAATGAGATTAAAATAGACAAGAAAACAAGGTACAAGGGTACCAATTTGAAATAGAGAAGTACATTATTAAATGTCAAGGCAAGTATGCCCATGGGCCAATGAAACAGTAAACCCAAGAATAACATACAATGTTTTAAAATATGCAAAACCAACAACGTGATTACAGGAAGCATCACCAAAAGTTTATCAAGTCAACAACACAGGTTAAAAGAAGCACTCCTTAGTTGAACTTTCGTTCACTACAATGAGTGCAATTAATGTGCACACAGAAGCAAGCAAAAATAACCAACAAGAACAGAAAGGGAAATAAGATAATTACCTGTCATTTGCATCTCTTGCCTCTCTATCCTTCTGTTCAATTCTTTCTTCTAAAACTCGGATCTGGGCTGATGAAGTAGAGCTCCCAGACCTCCTGGATCTTGATGCATACCCCATGCTGGAAAGGAAGGTGCTATGGGCGCTTTCTTCCTTTAGAACTTCAGCCACAATCGCTATATCGGATACTGGCTGCTCACCTTCTGATTGTGTTTCTCTTTTTTTTCCATCGCATTCTATAGTATAAAGAAAAACATTGATGCTAAGGCAAAGTTCATATGGTAGATTACAGTTGATCAATATGAGAGTCTATTTCAAGTCAGAAACAATAGAGGAATCTTACATGAGCTAGAAGTGCTGGCTCGCTCATGCTACCAGTCTTGCTGTTTGTATGGGTGTCTTTGAAAAACTCAATAGGACTTGGGTCCTGATTATTGTACTTGTCTTTTTTCTACAAGATATATGAAATTGTAACGTTACTACTACATATATATTGGCTAGATGCAATAGGCATAGGACTACAAGTAAGATATTTGGAATTCTTACAAGTTTGCTGAAATAGGCAACATAAGACATAGATCCAGTCTTTTGGTGATGCTTGACAGCTTCTCGGTTTTCCTTGTTCATTTGACATATTTTCTATATAAAGAAAATGAATATAAGTATTACATATGATACAGTAGATGTGAGTGCAAAAACTATTGTTGGTCGCATATCTTGTTACAAACCTTGTTTCTCTCATCGGACCATTTATTGACAAGGCTGGTCCAATTCTCATGAGTAATGTTCGCTGGCTTATTTGATAATGCTTCCTGAACAGTATAACCATTGAAGTATTTCTTCTTTAGCCTGTAGCGTTGTTGTCGAACACCCTTCTGGATTACTTTTGTGCATACATCATTCCCAACCTTGTCATCCTTTTCCATCTCAAAGTTAAGCTGAAATACCAATCATATATACGATCTATCACTAAATTTACCATGCAACATGTGAACACATGTATAAAAATTGAAGGAAACTATCCCACACCGCGATATCTTTAATAGCATGGGGAATAACATGTTTGAGTGGGCTTTTGGCATAGTCATTCCAGTGCCTAGCAACATGCATTCTGCTCCTGATGTGGATACCACACTCAGAAGAAAGCTTTGCTGCTTGGACTGGGTCTGTAGGTCTCACTTTCCCCGCTGTAAAATCAATACACATTTTCCTCCCTCCATTTCTGCTTGAATACTCCTGAAGCCCATGCCCCATGGTTGGTCTACGTCCACGACCTCTCCTTGACGGTCGTGGATCAGTTGGACCAGTGGAGCATGCTAATGCATCTACATTACAAGCTGGCAGATAAATTAGAAGGTTACAATTTCAAGTGGAAAATAGAAGGGGTAAAGCGATGATGTCGCATATACCTTGGCCTTGTAATGTAATCATGTTATCTGATTGTCCAGATGTGCCTATCATGTCTTGAGAACCTTGTACCCCTGAATCAGCGTCAAGCGAGTTGCTATCCTTAGAAGTTAGGTGAGGTGATGTGTTTGTTGGATTTGGTGCAGACTGTTCTTGATGGTTTGTAGCTTGAATTGACTGAGTTGTTGCGGTAGCTCTAGATCTTGTTATTCTTGAGGTAGCAGCTGCACTATTTTTGGATCTGACACACTTTTTCGTTTTTGGCATGGTAGAACCTTCAGGTGCCTGGGTCAAACAAGTGAGTCAAACAAGGCGCAGTTAATCAACACTAACCTGTGCAATGTCAGCATAGGTTCAAATAGGAATGCAGTGAACAGAGATATCATCGTCTATATTAATTAGGAAAAGTGGAGGGACAAAAAATGTGAATAAATCTTTTAAGTCAACTATTTGTGATACTTATAGTGCATAGTGACATACACATGATACAACCAAGGCGAAATTAAAGCCAGTGAATCCACATTGTACATATTATTTAAGATGTAAGTCTGCATGATATATTACCATTACTTTGGACTTAGCAACAGCGACCTCCTCTTCATCTCTCAAATCCTCTTCCTCTGCATGGGCCTCCTCTTCAGCATCTGGTTCATACTCGGAGTCACTGCGATCATCAGCACCTCGTGTATTTTGTGTCGGTTGCGCATTAGAGGCACTAGGGTATACAAGGCTACGAGCTAAGCTTTGTATGTCTTTAAGAGACTGCCGCTCCACAGCCTTGCGTTCCGCAATCCTTGCATCTCTTTCCTTCAAATACGCCTCACCCTTGCGTTTCTGTTCCGCAAGATATTCCCTGCTATGCATATCACTCTCCAGAACTGGTGGCATGATGTTAGTAACTGAAGCTGGAAAAAATGAGAGAGAGTGAACTTAATGAATTGCCAAAACACCTACCAGCCTACATTATCATCACTAGATGACTGAAATCTGCTTAAACATGTTTGGAAATGGACCTTAAAAGTAAATTACTGTATGATGCTTTTGAGGGTTGTAGAACAGATCGAAATAAATAACATACATGGATATATGGAGCATCTAGAATTTAGTTAAACAAGAACAAGTGCAGACTCTGTCTTTATTCATTCTGAATAAGTGCAGACTCTGTCTTCATTCAGTTTTGAACAAGTGCACACTCTGTCTTTATTCAGTTTTGAACAAGTGCAGATTCTATCTTTATTCAGTTTTGAACAAGAACAAGTGGAGACTCAGTCTTTATACAGAATTCGAATCCCTTACATCACTAAGCTCCCTGGGGCAAAATTGCCTAGGAGCGTCTGTGTGAGGTGGCTGTTTGTGGGCCATTTCCGTTAGTGGCACGGTGGCATGGGCCTCGGCTTGTTCAGGTAGCTGGAGCGGTCCAAAAAAATACTCAGGATGCAGTACAATATTTCTGAACTACTTGAAATGGCTAGCAGCCTTGCACTAAGGCAAAGGGCTCAATAAGCATTCTATTCTGTTGTCTAGATGTTCAGCAAGAGCAGCACGGCATGAATGCCCTCAAGTTTAAAATATCAGAATCAGAAGAAAGAGAAAATGCTTAGGAAGTCAAGTTTTTCTGCGAGCAGCTATCATTTTGGGACTTGGATTTGAAAACCAAAGCCCTTGATGGGTCGAAGTTTTACTTAGTGTCGCAAACCACTTCTAGTAAAGAACTATTTATGGGGTAGCAGAACCACAAGCATGGAAGCCACTTGATCGTTATATGATAATAAATCTCACGACAACTGAATAAAGAGTGATTAAATCTTACAGGGTTACTAGATTTGCCACACTGTCGTTCTATTCAGAGATGTAAAGAAATCTCACGGGCGTGTGTGCTTTGTCCCCCTAAATCCCTTCCCTAGTGATCCCTTACGTCTAGAGCTTGCGGGATGAGGAGGGCAGGATGAGGAAATTACGGTGAGCCGTCGCCGGTCGCTCCAATCGGTGGAGAAAGAGAGCCGGGTGGGCGGCCTCCTCCAATCAGATGTCGCCGGTTGATGCAGCGGATCCAAGCTCGGCCGGTCGGGCAAACAAGAACAACTGCAGACTCAGTCTTTATCAACAAGTGGAGAGTCATTGTATTACAGGAAATCTCACAAACAACTAAACAAAGACCAACTAAATCTTACAGAGTTACTGGATTTGCCACTTGCGCTGTGTTCAGACATGTAAAGAAATCTCACGCCCGTGTGTGCTTTTATCCCCCAAATCCCTTCCCTGATGATCCCTTACGTCTAGAGCTTGGGGTATGAGGAGGGCGGGATGAGAAAATTACAGTGAGCCGTCGCCGGTTGCTCCAATCGGTGGAGAAAGAGAGCAGGGTGGGCGGCCTCCTCAAATCCGCTGGTGCCGGTTGATGCAGCAGATCGGAGCTCGGCCGGTCGGGCGGCCTCCTCCAATCCACCGTCATCAGGGAGGTGGGGGAATAGAGCGGAGTGCTCGCGGGGATGGTTGATGTGGTGGATCCGTGCTCGGCCGGCGGGGCGGCCACCCCCAATCTCCCGGCCCTGATCGCCGCAGTTGTGGGATAGGAGAGTCGATTGAATCTGGCAAAAAAACGCCGGGGTGGGCGGTGGCTTTTAGCGGTGCCTCTTCGCGGGTGAAACAGAAGGATAATTTTTTGCTGGGTCTTTGACGGGTGGGGACACAGGGTGGATGCGGGGAAAAAATTAGGAAAGTGGAGGGAAAAGAGTACGTGGGTGGAGGGAAAATAATGTTTTTGCGAGGAGATGGTTTATTTTCAGAAATTAATTTCCACTTATGTAATTCATTTAATTCGAAATAAGTAGCAAATGATTATTTAAAAAGTAAATCTTACATGAACAATATGATGTGGTATTCTTTCTAGAGAAAAAGCATTGGCCGAGCTCGAGAATAGGCTCGAACCTAGCTTGGCTTTAAATTAATAAAGCCATCAACCGGCCAAAAATGCATAGGAATTATATAACAGAGAAAGAAAGCAACGCGAAAAAGATACATAATGCTGCGAGGAACGACTCTAAAGCTACAGCAAGCTTCATTGCCATCAACCGCCGCAAAGCCGAAACCAACTAACCAAGCTAAGGCATGAGAAGGAGGGCAACACCGAGCAAGTATCATGCCGCTGACTGCAACTAGAGGGCCAAACATGAGCAACCATAAGGTCTGTTTCCATCGCCGCAAAGGGATAATGTGGTATTTTCAATGGTTTCTTGGGGAGAATTGTAAATAAGTATGTATAAAGTTGTACAGAGGGGTCTTAAGTATGTGATCTGGAGTGTGTCTCTCCTCCAAGAAAAGGCGGCCAGGGTTTCTTCCTCCCATCGGCGGCACCGCCGATCTACCACGTCTCCTGTGGCCTTAGGGCCATGGGTGCGCGGTGGATTTCCGCCCTTGCCGATGGGAGATCTCCCTTTTTTACGTGCTTTTTCAAGTTTTGTTAGGGTGTGTGTTCTGTTCAGGAAGACGAGAACGGCGGTGGCTTTCTCAAGATGGAATAAGGTTCTCCCCGCCTAGCCCCCTGTCCCGGTGGTGCATCTACCATCGTTGGAGGGCGCATGGAGGTGTATCTCTGATGGATCTCGCGGGATTCGGCCGGGTGGTTGTCTTTGGTGGATCCGCTTGGATCCGGTCTTTGTTTATTTTGTTCGTGTGTCTTCAGGTTGGATCCTTCCGATCTACGTTTTCTGTTCATCGGTGACGGTTGTTGTTCTGGTGCGTTCGTCCTATGGGGCCTTATCAAGACAACTTCCCGACTGGCTACTACAACAAGTTGTGCCCGGCTCCGACGAGGAAGGGCCGATGACGGCGGCGCGCCTTCGGCTCACTTCAGTGCTTTTAGTCATCGCTAGGTGGTCTACAAATCTGCACTGGGCTGAGGACAGGCACGGTGGCGTGGGTAATACGCGAGCGTGGGTGACCTAAGGGACGAGTGCGGCATCATAGATGGGCGACGCCTGCCGACAACATGACTTTTATGCAAGACGTAATCGAACAACACATGTGGTTTTGATTTGATGCTAATGCAGCAACCCACCAGCGAGTTAGAGGAGGACATGGGACCCCGGCCGGCTCACGAGACTCGAATCGCCGCCGTTTCCCATGCCCTATTCTTCATCGCTGGAGCTTATGGCATGCACGTCATCGGTGGATGTGAGGTCGACAATGCATCTGTCGTGGTCGGAGCCCAATACGTTCACCACGACACAGTTGCGGCAGCAGGGGTCGCCGGTCACCTGTAGCGGTGCTGGAGAGTGCGACTCTGCCTCGCCGGTGTCTGCTGTGAGGGCTTGATATGGGGTTGTCGGTCAGCCTGGGCATTTGGGCTTGATTTGCTAGATGACAATTTTGCGTCCATGTAGTGATCGGGTAGTCTGCCGGGCGTTTGGCACGGATATGGGTCTGGCTGTAGATGCTCTTACCAAATACAGATATAGCTGTCGCATAATATAAAACATTTTTAACACTACACTAATGTTAACAATGCTCTTATATTACATTACGGGGGTAGCTCTTATCAAATACAAATATATATATATATATATATATATATAAAGAAACACTCACACTCAGCTCGCTCATTCTGCTCTTGTGCTAGGCTGCTAACTATCACCTCGTCTCCTCCGTTTGTTGACCACAAAAAGAATCCCCAAATCAGCGCCAAACGACCCGCCGCCGCACCTTGCCGCCGGTGGCTCCTAAAGAGCGCCGTTTCGGCGGAGCGCCCTAGCCCCGCTGCTTCCTGCTCGATCTGCGGGTGCTTGCTTCGCCGGCGGCGGCTCTGCAACAGCATGCTGTCCGAAGCACAGCGGTGGCCCCTTCCCCCGCTGCTCTTGAGGATGCATGCGGCGGAGGGAGGAGTCGGCATGGGTCGCGTGAGAGAAGGATTTGGTCTCGGTGGTTCTGCAGGAGGCGCGTCCAAAGGGGAACCCGCGAGAATGTTGCAGGGTGAGTTCTTGATCTATCGACTCCTAGTCTTCTATATATTTCAGTAGGGTGGAACAGAGTAGATTTATTGGCCATGGAGTTGATTATTTGATCATCTGTGTACTATATAGTTTTTCATTACATGAACACATGACTGTAAAGAAATCTCTCCGCTAAGGTCAGGCATATGACATCTAACTGTATTGCAGTAGCATGTATTCAGGTTCAGGCAGTACCATTGCAGGCTGTAGCAAAGCTCAAAACCATGCTCACTAGTGCAGTTTCGCAAACACCTATCAGTTGGATGTCAAATTAAAGTTATCTAGACAGTCATGTATGTGCCAAATCCGAACCATGGTATGTACTGTATCACGTGAAAATGAACATAAAAAGAACACAAAAGAGCTAAACTTTTGTAAAGTACAAATATGCATTACACGATCTAGTCATCATCACTTGAATGCTCATTCTCACTCAATGCACCATCTTCCTGTCCATCATCATCAGTACCACTATCTTCATCATAGTCGTTGTCATCCTTCAGAAGATCGTAAACAATACTAGCATGAACAGGCGTGCCTTCTTCATCATCACGGCTATAAGTGTCCAACAACTGATCAATATCCTTCACAGTGGAAGTTGTCGAGGGCATTTCTTCCTGGTATGCATCTGTAGCATTGAGCTCGCTTGTCTCCAGTTCAGGGACATCATACAAATGTCTATGACTGAAAGTCTGCACCACATTCCAGTCCATTCCATATTTTGTGTCCTCCATGTAAAACACTTGTTCTGCTTGAGAAGCCAAGATGAAAGGATCCTTCTTGTATCGAAGCGCCTTAACATTAAGACTTTTGAAGTAACCATCATCTTTCATGCCGGTCGCCTTGCCATGGAGATCAAACCAATCACCACGAAACAAAAAGATCGACCTTTCTCCATGCTTGTTTTTGGGGTACCGCAACTCCAGAACTTCTTTTAGAACACCATAGTACTGAGTCTCTACATTATTGACAATTGCCTTCACCATGATTCCTGAATTTTGAGTTTTTCTTTTCTTTTCACGATCAAAGGTGTGATACCGAACACCATTCACATTGCAGGCAGAGTATACCACTATCCTCTTGTTTGGCCCACATGCTAGTGAGTACAAATCCGCCGAAACATGTTGTTCTCCTAAAGTATATATCTGTCACAAGATGCGCACACAGTAGTTACATGGTCAGTTATTAACATTAAAAAAATGCAAGATGGACATAACAAAGACATAAACAGATAACTTACATGCTTTTCGAACCATGTAGGGAATTCTTTCTTAAATGTGTGCTCAATGTTAATGACACCTCTCCTTCGTATTTCTTCTCGACAAACCCTACAACAATAAAGCAAAAAATATCATTAGAATTAATTTTCGCTAAGAGGCAATCACATACTTTACTATTAATGATGATGACAACTTGAAAAGTGAACTTACTCCATGTAATCCTCTACTTCAGGACAATTGGTAAGCACATACCAAACCATTTGGTCGTACTCAGTTGGATAACAATGGAGTTTGGATGACCCAAAACCTTTTGCAGCAACTGAAAAAACTTCCAATTCATCAGGAGAAACACTCCGCTTCCCATCCTTGTTCCTACCTTCCTTGTTAAACCTTGTCTCAATATTAATCAAATATCTGGAGCAAAAGGTTAAGCACTCATCCACGATATAGCCCTCTGCAATCGACCCTTCTGGCTTTGCTCTATTACGAACAGTTCCCTTTAGGTACCCAAGCCTTCTTTCTACTGGATACATCCAGCCATAATGCACGGGCCCCCTCAGAATTGCCTCATCAGGTAGGTGAACAGCTAAATGGACCATTACATCAAAGAAGGCAGGTGGAAAATTTTCTCAAGCTTGCATAGAATTATAGGAATATCTTCCTTCATCTGATGAAGCACATCAAGTCTAAGAGTTTTCGAGCACAACTGCCTGAAAAAGTTACCCAGTTCAGCAATGGCTTCATATATATCATTTCTGACAAGTCCTCTTTAGCGCAGCTGGCATTACTTGTTGCAGAAGTATGTGGCAGTCATGGGTCTTCAACCCATGCACTTTACATGATTCAAGATCCACGCATCTTGCTAAATTACTAGCATATCCATCTGGGAATTTCACATTAGCTAGATACTCGCAGAATTTTTTCTTGTTTTCCCTGTTAAGATTATACTCTGCTTTTGGCTTCGTAAATCCACCCTTCCCATCAGGTTTCATATGCAGGTCTGTCCTTATTCCAAGTTTTTGTAGATCCACTCTTGCACTTACTGTATCCTTATTCTTTCCATCACTCTCTAGTAGAACCCCAAGTATATTCTCACATATGTTCTTCTCAATGTGCATTACATCAAGGTTGTACGCTAATTTCAGTTTCGACCAATATGGCAGATCATACAAACTCACCTTTTGACTCCAGTTTGGTTCGCCTTTCTCAGGGCGCTTCCTCTTATTTCCTGGATACTTGCCTGGTTTGAAAACAAGTTTTTCTAACTTGTCCACCACTTCTTTATTTGTGAACTTCCGGGGTTTCCCTCTATTCTCAGTCTTCCCATTGAAAAGTTTGCTTCTTCTGTAAGGATGATTAGTAGGCAGAAATCTTCGGTGCCCAACAAACCCAATTTTATTTTTCAATGGCTCAGAGCAAGGCTCCACATCACAGTGCACACATGCATGATAACCTCTTGTGCTACGGCCCGATAAAGTGGCCAGTCCAGGGTAATCATGAATCGACCACAAGAATGCCGCATGCAAATTAAATGGTTCCCCCGTCAATGCATCATATGTTTCCACACCAGTTACCCAAAGCTTCATCAAATCTGCAATCAGCGGTTGCATAAATACATGGAACTCCTTTCCACGTGCTTTTCTCCCAGGAATAAGCAAAGACATCATGAAATTAGATTGGTCCATGCACATCCAGGGTGGGAAGTTGTACGGGATGATAAAAACAGGCCACATACTATATGAACTCGTCATGTTTCCAAAGGGGTTGAATCCATCCGTGGCAATACCAAGCTTCATATTACGGGCATCCTTAGCAAACCAACCGAACACACTATCAAAATGCTTCCATGCTTCACCATCAGCAGGGTGTCTCATAACATTTGCCTCAGCAACCCTCTTCTCCTTATGCCACCTTGCATCTGCTGATTGTTCCTTTGACACAAAAAATCTTTGAAGCCTTGGGATGATAGGAAAGTACCTAAGTACCTTGTGAGGTATCTTTTTCCTCCCCACCTCGTCTTTCCATCTTGATGTCCCGCATTCAGGACAATGGCTCTTGTTGGCATGTTGGCCCCAAAACAATGCACAATCAAACTTGCAAACATGAATTGTCTCGTAACCCAGCCCGACTTCACTAAGAATATTCTTAGCTTCAGTGTATGCTTTAGGTATATCAGCATGTGGAAACGCCACACTAATCAACTCAACAAACTGATTAAATGCTCTATTTGTAATCCGGTTGTATGATTTAATATGGAGGAGCTTAATAATGAACGACAGCCGTGTGAAATCACTACATCCTTCATAAAGATCTTTCTTCGCTTCATCCATTAGCTTGGAAAAGAGGTTAGGCTTATCCTTGCCTTGCCTTCCAGACATGAACATATCATCTACCATATACGCAACATCACCTCCGTTGGCTACATCACGGTCATCATCATCATCTGATTGATATGCAGCACCGTCTGTATTATCACCTTCATCATCACTCACCGCTTCACCATGAAAAACCCACCTTGTATATGTAACGGACATACCATTGCATAGTATGTGCTCCTCTACTTCAGCCTGGCTGCGGTGTTCCACATTCAGACAGTCCTTGCATGGGCACAATATGTCCTGATTTTCCCTAAAATTTTGGCGAACGAAACCCATAAACTCTTCGACACCTTTCATGTATGGTGGTGTGAAACGCGTTCCTTGTATCCAGCTTCGATCCATTGACTACAACAAAATAGTTTACCGTTAACAAAATTATGCTTACACTGCATTGAAGCAAAATCTACTACTAACACAACTAGTGAACCCACTACTAAACTGAAACAACAAAACGGGCACAAATTTAACCCTTTCAAGATTGATGAGAACATCTACTCAGGCAATGAATTTAGTAAAACAAAACCTCCTTCACATTGTCTTTCCTAAGTACAACATATATGCTTGGTTTCCAAACGCCATGGACTTGTGCATGTCTTGTACACAAACATATATATGCTCACTGTCATTGCAAAACCATGCATCTATCTATGCTACATCTAACATTCGTACAGACAATACAACAGCAGAAATAACAGTTTCAATCGTTCACACAATTTACCTTTACCTTGCAGGGGTCGGCTGGACTGATGCTTTGGGAGTTGGGGCCAAGCCGGGAGCACTGGCAAGTCTAAACTCTGCGCCTTCGTCAGGTGATGGTTAGACTGCAAACTCTGAGCACAGTTGGTGATGGGACGGTGGCCAGTTGGGGACAGGTTGGGGACGAGCGACGTTGTCCCCGCCGTCGACGAGCAAATGCGATACCTGTGGTGGAAGAGCGGAGATAAGAGGGAGAGCCGGAGGCGCGGTGTGGTAGCCGGTGCGATGCAGCGGCGCTGTAACGCATCGTACGATATGGTGGCCGGATGGATCCGCATGAGGTGTACAGGGGAGTGGATGCACTTACTTGGAATTGGCAACAGCCAGCCGGAACCGATCTGTGTCGTGCTTCGGCTATCGCCGTCCTGCTTCTCCCCGCCGCGAAGCGCCCCTAACTAGAGCCGAAAAGACGATCAGATCGAATCACATATGCCCCGGGAAGAAATAACTAACCTACATATATAGTCTCCCTCAAAAAAAACCCTACAGATATAGTCACACACGCCCAGGCGTATAGTCCAAGAATATTATAGCACGATTTGTATAGTGTCCGAACTCTTTCCTAATGGCAACGTATAGTCCAAGAATATGATGGCACGATTTGTATAGCATCCGAACTCTTTCCTAATGCCGGTTCGAACTCCTTTACCAATCCTTTTTGCATCGACTCTCCTCTATTAAGTTCTTATAGATAGAACCAAACAACATGACCTGACGAGCGCCCCATTCAAGTTTTTTTGCCCAGTCTGTTTATAGATAAGAAAAAAAAAGTAAGATGTCATCGACTCTCCTATTTCCATTTTAACTTTTGAGATAGAACAAAAAAATTAGCTCACAAGCTCCCAATTGAAGTTTTCAGCATAGACACTGCAGAATAAAAATAATTGTGTAAAATTTATATTTTTAATGCTCGATTAATTTTTTTGTCGAGCCAGTACATATTTATATTAGAAAGAACAAAATAACCATCTAAAAAGGAACAAAACAAGGTTTTCCCTTTTTAAGAATATAATAGTCATAAGTATTTCCATGGCCACTACCTACTTATATTAGAATCGAACAAAATAATTACAACGCTCAATAGGCTTTGCAAAAATGATGGCGGATCCCACTGCCAAAACCAACGCATCGCTCCTACCTCTCAATAACCCGTGAACTAGCTCTGGTGGGTCCCACTGCTAGACGCTACATGACAAAAAATGACCATCACACATTTGTAGTATTCGGTGACTCTAGCTAGTTCGTCATGCAAAATATCAAACCATCACAGAAATTGGCAACCAGGTGTGCTGAAAGGCCGAGGCATTCCAGTGACGTCCAACGTCACCGATTTGCGATAATTAGTGACGCCACCTACGAGAACATCACACATTAGGCATTTCGGTGACGTTGTCCACCATCGTCACGAGGATTTTCGTCACAGTATGTCAATTTTGTTGTAGTGAAGCACGGCGGTGGTGTGAGGTCCATGGGAGGGCGGGGCGGCGGAGGCAGGGGTCTGGGCTGGTGGTCGCTGGCGATTCGAGAAAGATCGTCAACAGTGACTGGCGGGAGGTAGACGAAGGCCATCTGCCCGTTCCTTATAGATCGGACAGTTCATTAAAAAAATCGACTGACCTATTTATTTTCAGTCGACTATTATCTTAGATATGACCACATGTGGTGGTGTGCTGGAGGAGTACCTGCATTTCCTGTGCTCATATATTACAAAGTCATACGGAGTAGAATCTAATTTTGTTTGTCATGCAATGTTGTAGAGCTATCATATGTCTCCTGTCATTTATTTTTCAGCCACCTGCTATCTGCTACTTTTACAGTGCACTAGTTCTGCACACACTTCACCCTTACTCTCACTATTGTGTTTTTATGCAAGGGTATTTCAGACTCTGCTGCCATGAGAGAAGCCAAAAAGAAAAGAGAGAAGTCGCTCCAGCTTCGTGTGCGGTTAGGCAAGACACGTTACAGCGCTATAAAGGGTGCAGTGTCAGCAGATGGAGACGGTAAACATAGCTCTGGAGTTGATGACCTCGCTCGCAATGAACCACCATCCCAGGTGCTTGCTTTAACTTCGCGGTGTCATATGTGGTTGCATGTTCCATATGGTGTCTAGCTTGTATTCGAAAGGCCGAAGTCGGTAAGAGTGAGCACCAGAAGACAAATATCTAGTCAGGGCACTGGCCGAGCCAGTGACAAGCCCAGCAAAGATAGGCATCACCTGGAAGCCAACTAAAAAGCTGCGATGGTGGCGAAGCAGCCCGCCTCCCACCAGGCTCTCAGGTCCTAGATGATCATGCTCACCACTCCAGCCGGATGTCTAGCTTGTATTGCTTCCAATTTGGTTAAATTGCATCTGCTTAGCTTACACATTATACCTTTGAATATGACATGCCTTTCTGTTTTTGGTACATACTAATACATCTGTGTATTAACCATGTCTTACATCAAACTAATGTTCTTGTGTATCCCTCATCAATCACTTATGACGAGGCAGGCAGGCAAGGGGACTACTCCTCATTTAAAGAATGCAGCGTCAGCCTCCCGACATGATTCTCAAGAAACAGAAATGCTAGATGAAGATAGTGAACATAGCTCTGTAGTTGATTACAGCATTTCCCCTACACTAGCATCGCAGGTGCTTGCTCTAACTTGGCAGCGTGATATGTGGTTGCATGTTGCATATGGTGTCTAGATTGTAATTCTTCCAATCTGGTTAAACTGCATGTGCTAGTCTGCTTAGCTTATACATTATACCTGTTAATGTGACATGCCTTCCTGTATTTAGTACATAGTACATCTGTCTATTAAGCATGTCCTTACATAAAACTATTGTTTTTTTTGTATCCCGCATCAATCAACATGACGAGACACCTTTAGTATATGCAGTGCGATATTAGTTGCATCTTTCATATGATTTATAGCATGCGCTGCTTCTAGTTTGTTGAAATTCCATTTATGATGGGACGCTTTTAACTTGGCAGAGTCATATTGGTTGCATCTTTCATGTGGTGTCTAGCTTGCATTGCTTCTTATTTGCTGGAATGGTTTCTGCTTAGTTTACACAAACAGTTGTGAACATGCCATGCCGTCCTATTTTTCGTACATATTCCATCCTGGTATCATGTGTTTGCCTTACATCAAAGTAGTGATTGTCAGTATCATGCATGAATGAGTTCTGAAGAGAGAATTTTATTGCTTTTTCTTGTCGGTTTTACTTGACAATTCAAAATCAATAAAGCGGAAGGAAGTTAGCAAGGCAGCGGATAAAGGTGCTCCTTCCGAACGGAGGGCCTCTACAGTTTCTACTCCTCCACACCCCCAAGATGATTTCCAAGACAACACATGCATAGACACTCAACAAAGTTGTGTTTATGATGAGCACGTCTCCCCTAGTGCAGCATCACCGGTGCTCCCTCTAACTTGGCATTGTTATATGTGGTTGCATGTTATGTGTGATGTCTAGCTTGTATTGCTTCTAATTTTGTTGAATTCCATCTGCTTACTTTACACATTATACTTGAATAAGACATGTGTTCCTGTTTCTAGAACATACAATATCTGTCTATCACACCATGTTCTTACATCAAATTACTACTGTTGTGTAACCTGCAACAATCACTTATCATAAGACACGTTTGACTTCGGAGTGTGATATAGGTTACATCTCACATTCTTTTCTAGCTTGTACTACTAATTTGTTGAAATGGCACTTATGACGAGACAGTTTTAACTTGGTAGAGTGATATTCGTTGCATCCTTCATATGGTGTCTAGCTTTCATTGCTTCTAATTTGTTGAAATGCCTTCTCCTTAGTTTACACATCATAAGCTGTGAATATGCAATGCTGTGAATATGCAATGGCACTAATGACGAGAGACCTCTAACATGGTAGTGTGATGTTGTTTGCATCTTGCATATGATTTATTTCTTGTACTGCTTCACATTTGTTTAAACGCCATTTATGATGAGACACTGTTAACTTGGCAGAGCGATATTTGTAGCATCTTTCATATGGTGTCTACCTTCCATCATTGCTTCTAATTTGGTGAAATGTCTTCTTCTTAGTTTACACATCATAGTTCTGGTTATCTCTTCCGTCCTGTTTTTCATACATATTACATCCTCCTATCATGTGGTTGTCTAACATCAAAGTTCAGTTCATCTACATCACGCATCAATTTGTTCTAAAGAACTAAATTGTTATTCGTTTTTCTTGTCAGCTTGACTTAACATGGCACAGAGAAAGAGGAAGAAACACAGAATGGTAGGGAATGAGAAGCGGATGAATCCTGCAGATTCTCCTAGTACTGATGGTGCAATAGAAGGTCAAAGTCCAGCGGAAAATTCTACAAACACGGCATCCCATGCTACACAAGTTGCAAAAAAAGCCAAACAGAAACAAATAGCTGCCACCAAACAAGCAGAGACAGCCCTAGTTCTTGCAACACCTACCACATTACTACCAGCTGCACGACTTACTCGTGCGTCAACTAAGCTAGCAGCACGTTCCCAAGCTCCCTTGCCACCTGACACTACTTCCCAAGCACTCTTGACACAAGACGAGTTGGCAATATCAGATGAACCTTGTGAGCTTCAACAGCAAGAAGGTAGTTGCTGGAGTCAAGTTACAGTTGCATGCTTCTTTATATGTAGTCTCCCAGTTTGATGTACACTAACACTTCCTATGTTCGTTGTTGGACTAGCACCTAGGCGCAAGAGGAAACAAACATCAGGGATAATGCTCGATAGGTTAACTAAATCTAGAGGAGGAAGAATGGAGATCCGTTTTGAGGCAGGTTTAAAAAGGCCACGTGATCCTACAAAGTCAGCCAAGTTAGTATCAGAGGCAGCGGTTGCCGTTAGGTGTCATGTACGTATCCTCCCAACATGGATTCAGTACAGGAATGACAAAGACGAAACCCAGTTCAACACCTTCCTCGACCATTTATCTGTAAGTATGGTTATGTATGGAAACTAGTAATATCGTCTTGCTCTGTCCCATACATTCTAGGTTGCTGATAATGAGACTCCCATAATTTTCAACAGATGAGGTTCAAGTTGGATAGCCAAGATGATGCAACCAGACAAGCCTGCACCCATGTTTTCAAGTCTGCTCGGCGACAGTATCGGTATAACTTGAGGAAAACTCACTTTGAAGGCAAGGCTAACAGTGAACTTTCACTAGTGCAGAACAGGCCTTTATCACCGGTTCATAAGGGCCTTTAGTGCCGGTTCTGCAACCGGCACTATGGAGTGGAGACTAAAGCCCCCCCCCTTTAGTACCGGTTCAGCACGAACCGGCGCTAAAGTGCCACCACGTGGCACGAGCCAGGCCCGGGTGTTGGTAGACCATTAGTACCGGTTGGTAGCACCAACCGGTACTAAATGTTTGGGGGGGGGGTTTGGTTTTAATTTTTATTTTTCCATTAATTTTGTGTTTTCCATTTAATTCTTTTTTGTTTGCTGGTATTTTACGATACTACATATTGTACACGTTATGCATATATATAAATAGATTTTCTCGTAGAACTGATCACATATATATATAATCGAATGTCTCACAACCACCATTAATTATTCACACATACACATGTATATATATACAATTTCTCCTACATGTTGCCTTGGTGCCTTCGGAGCACGATGACAAGTGGTTCATGGGGGCGGTAGCGGGTAATAGTATTCTCCTTTGGGATCTATGACCTGGTCGAGCAAAAATCCCGCTATTTCCTCTTGAAGTGCTCGTATGCGCTCCTCTGATAGGAGCTTGTCCCGCACCTCTTTGAACTGTTAAGAAGGAGATCAATATGCATGTGTATTAGTTGTGTGACTAGATATCGACAATCATGTAAGATTTGTGAATAGTGTTCTGGCAAACGTACCCAGTCCTGTCTATCAGATCTGCTCCTTTCGGACGCCATCATGCGAATGTTCTCGCAAACGTAGTATGCACACACTTCAGTCCCCGGCGCCTGCTTCAGGGCCTTTACGACAATAGAATTTAATCAGATAATAATTAATCAAGCATGTTAATTAATTAATGGTATTGAAACAAGAATTAAAGAGATGGTAGCTAGCTAGCTAGTACTACTTAATTACTTACCTTGGGTCGATACCAACATAGCTTTTGTCGCCATTTTCCTGGAGTCACCTTGATGTACTTTGCCCAAGCCCTACCCGCCGGCAAAGAAAATTAATAAAGGAGTTATTAAAAATAGTTCATATCAGGAAATGACGAACTAAATAGGCCGAGATATAGTTAATAATGATTGAAATAACCTGTCGACTATCCCCTTCACGATGCTGTAGTCACTATTTTTTTTAAGTAGTGAGTCCAGTACTTCAACTTTTCCTTCGTAAACTTTAATGTCTAACAAGATCCAGTGGAAGCTGCATGCGCATACGTTTGCATGTACAAATTAAGCGGGCATGTGCATAACACTAATCAACTATAACTCTAAACCCTATACACTTATTAACATGTAGCTAGTAAGCAAAAACAGAATTTGTAGTACAAGACAGTGTGACTCACTCGAAGTTGTAAGGAAGTAGTATATCTTCATTGCTATTGAGGCGCTTCAAGAACTCTACCATGTTTTTCTCTACATCTTGTCTACACCATTCCAATTTCCATGTGTATTCATTAACGGTATTTGGGTCAATGAACCCAATGCCATAGCGTCCAGCTATTTTCATTTCATACATCTTCATCCTGCATAATACCACAGAAAAGAATATATAGTGAGGATATATAATTACAGGTAATTAATGGTCAATCCATGAGCACTAGAGCTAGCTTGAGACTTAAATTACAGAAAGAAATCACTTACAGACAATAGCAACTGACGATAGATTTGTCGAGTGCATCTTGATTGAATAACTGAAATAGTTCTGAATACTCAACGGCCAGAGCTTTCTTATGGAAGTAATGATCTTCCTCGACTTGCACCATGAGGGACTCTCGATTGGAAATCTTGGTAATTTTCATGTACCAATCATGCAATTCATACATTCTCGTTGGGAGGTTCTTGACCTCCTCGGGCTCGACCAAAGGTTCGCCGCGGACATATTTCCGTTTTATTTCCTCCTCTCTAAGCGGAGGCATGGGCTCGATATCGAGGAGTTGTCCAACAGTGATCTTGAGCATTTCAGCCTGCATTATATGCTCCTCGGTTATTACCACATCGCCCAGCTCGGGAACGTAAACGGTTTGCCCACAATAATATTGGGCGCGCGTACTCTCATGTGTTGTTGGCACAACAAGCGGGGGGGGGGGGGGTCGATTGCGCCGCCTGTTCTCCCAGCTGGGGAACGGTTTTCCCGCATTTTTTGACAACTGCTTGTTGGCTCGAGCTCGAGCTCGCTTCTTTCTGTAGTCGTGCTCGATGTGCCTTCCTGATTTGGCGCTCATAGTCTGAGTCAACAGGCTTGGGAGCTGGTGGTCTAGCCATACGAATGAAGTGGTCAATCTTTTCCTCAGGCACTTTCTCCCTCGGCGGCGTTGCCGGTTTCGGTCAAAAATGAGCGTCCACTTCGGCCCGCACTATTGCATCGTTTTGCTCCTCGGTCATGTCGTAAGGCCTCTGAGGAAGAGGAGCGAGGCTGCTTGGACCATATTTATATCGCTTGTCTCCGCCTGTACTTTCTGTACTACCTCGACTCGTACCGCTACGCACCATAGCTGCGGCGTGTCTCTTCTGCGATTGCTTAGGCGGCGGAGACGGCTGACGTGGCTTAGTTGGAGCAGGAGGAGTGGCCTGACGCTGTGCCGGACTTGAAGCAGGAGGTGTGGCCTGACACGGTGTCGGACTTGAAGAAGGAGGTGTGGCCTGACGCTGTGCCGGACTTGAAGTAGGAGGTGTGGCCTGACACGGTGTCAGACTTGAAACAGGAGGAGTGGCCTGACGCTGTGCCGGACTTGAAGCAGGAGTCTGCTCACGCGTTCGTGGACTTGGAGGAGCGGGAGTCTGCTGACACGGTGGCGGACTTCGAGGAGGAGTCGGCAGACGCGGTGTCGGTGGACTTCGAAAGATGATGCAATCATTTTTCCATAGGATGAAATGATGTATGGCCTCTCCCAGTGTTTGCTCGTCGTCACCTCCAGGAATGTCAAGCTCGAGCCCCAAATATGGGCCCACCACCTCATCAACCAAGACACGAGCATAGCTCACTGGAATCGGGGCGCAATGGAAGGTTGCTTCGGGGGTAATTGTAAAAGCAACGGCGTTCGCCACTTTCATGGATATGTTCTTCATTTTGAAGTGTAGCTCACAGTTAGTGTTCTCTATGATGTCATCCACAGGGTATGTATCCAGCAGTGCGTCGCCCGGGGCGGAACCAACGCTGCTTCTCGGCATGGATGGGATGGTGCTATCCAATGCTGGATGATCATCCGCTTGCTGTTGCCGCTGCTGAGACCCCCTTTCCGGGCTAAGTGAGTCGATCTGCTGTTGCTGCTGCTGGAATTTGAGTGCCAAGTCCGCGTGCCTTGCTTCTAGGCCTTGAAGGCGTTCCGCGTCCTGCTTCCTCTGCTCCTCCTCCAGCTTCCTCTTCTTCTCCTCCTCCATCTTCTTTCTTGCACGGGTCATGTAGTCGTCGTTCCATTCCGAAAAGCCCTCATACCAAGGAATAACGCCCTTGCCTCGTGTTCTTCCTGGGTGTTCAGGATTTCCCAGGGCGCGCGTAAGCTCGTCGTTCTCTCTGTTGGGCGTGAACACCCCCTTTCGAGCATCTTCTATTGCATCAAGTAACTTTTGTTCTGCTCCGTTTAGACTTGCCTTCTTCGAAACCAGGCCTGTCTTCGGGTCCAACGCCCCCCATGCGCATAGAACCAAGTTCTGCACCTGGGGGGCAGCTCCTAGTAACCGGAGTGACCCCTGCATCCTGCATCTCTTGCTCAGACTTATCCCACTTAGGCATTGCCACCGCGTAGCCACCTGGACCCAGCCTATGGAACTGCGTCTTTTTTGCGGCATTGGCCTTGTTTTTTCAAGACCGTTCCTTAGATAACTCTGATTCCTTGAATTTCACGAAAGCGGGCCAGTGTTCTCTTTGCTTCTCCAGTGTTCCCTTGAATTCTGGAGTCTTCCTTTCTGCAGCAAGGTAGTTGGCCCATACAGTTTTCTTGTGGGTGTTGAATGCAATTGCCATCTTCTTAAGAGCAGCGTCCTTGACTTTCTGCACATCTGCATCAGTGAAATAATCTGGTAGGGTGAAATGTTCCATCAGAGATTCCCAAAGCTTTTGTTTTGCTCTGTCATCGACCCAAGTAACATCTGGGCATTTAGTTTTTGGCTCTTTCCATTCTTGAATGGAGATCGGGAGTTGGTCCTTCACAAGAACTCCGCACTGACGAACGAACTTGCTCGCAATGTTCTTAAGCGTGAGGGGTTCGCCACTAGCTTTGATGGAATCGATGTTGTACTTTACACCCTCCTTCAACTTTTTGCTCGGGCCGCGCTTTGTCCTGCTGTCTGTAGAAGCAGATTTGCTCGATCCGGAGGGCTGAAAGAAGAAAGATCGATTCGTTAATATATCTTCAAATAAAAAAACATGTGATGATCACTAGATGCCTGCTTATATAAATATACCTCGCCGGTAGTCTTTATTATTTCAAGATCAACATTGTATTCGTCATCATAATCATTGTTTGCGTCATCATAATCATAATCATAGTTCATGACTTCATCAGCTCCGTCGTCGAGATCGAATATCTTATCGTCACCCTCCCCGGTATTGTTCAGATATTGGGAGCCGTCATTTGCTTCATTCAGATCATCTGGCCTGCTAGGGCTGCGTATGATCTCGAACAGGGCCTCTTCTCCCTCTCTGCCGGTATTGTGCCATAGCTTTTATTTAACTAATACAGAAGAAATATAAAACAATTTACTATTCAAATTACAATGCATGGATGCAATCAATAAGGAAAAACTGAATCATATAGTACATAATATGCATCGTCTCGAATAATATATAATCTCGAATACATCGTCTCGAATAATATATAATCTCGAATACATCATCTCGAATAATATATAATCTCGAATACATCGTCTCAAATAATATATAATCTCGAATACATCACTGGCTAGGTAGCTAATAAAGATCGAATACTATAGAAGAATCTAGGCCACTCGCGGTTCCTGGGGCGCGGGCGGTGGACACCCAAAGACAAGGAACCATCACAGGATCATATCTCCGGTCATCTGCCCAAAGAACCTGCCAGGTATTGGAGAACCTGACGTCCATAGCAGCCATGTAGCGATGGACATGCTCGTCCTCCTCCCTGACACAACGACGCACCACCTCCGGCGGGGCCGGCTCCCTCTGCACCGAATGTGGCCCACGCGAACGCCACCAAAGGAGATCAGGGTCGACGACGGGACCCGAGGCCGGGTTCCTCACCAAGCGTCGCGCCCCTCCAGGTAGCACCTCCCAGTGCCAGCCCGGCGGAGCCCAATCCCGGACATGGGTCCTCTGAAGCAGGACGTCGTCGCGAACGGGTCGACGGCGAGGATGCGGGCCGGGCATCGTCGACAACAAATTCTATATGCCGCAAAAGTAAAGTAACATTTTTTAAATGATTGGATTGTGATTTCTTATATGCAAATTCTAAATTTTATAACTAAAAATATAATAAACTAAAAAACATTGACCATATCTAAAACTAACATTTCTAACATTTCTATAACTAAAATTGTATAACTAATTTTTCTTTAACATTTCTATATAACAAACATTTCTATAACATTAATACAGAAAAAACTAACATTTCTATATATAACTAACATTTCTATATAACTAACATTCCTATAACATTAATACAGAAAAAACTGAAAAAACTAAAAACTAATAACTAATAACAGAAAAACTAATAACTAATAACTAATAACCGACGACGTGCCACAGCAGGTGCATCATTTTGACACCTCCCGCATCATCTGGGCGCACCTTGAGGAGATGTACGCCACCCATTGTCGTGCCAGCGTGGTGCAGATCAAGCTGGACATGGCGAACTTCCGCAAGGGCAACCTCTCCATGGTGGATTACTTCGCCAAGATCCGCTCCAATGCTGACCAGCTCGCTTCTGCTGGTCGTCCCATGAGGGAGGATGACATCATCACTGCCATCATCACTGGCCTCGATAGGGAGTACGAGCCCCTCATCACTGCCATCACGACTCGCATCAACGTCATGACGCTAGGGGAACTCTACTTCCATGCCATCTCCTTCGAGCGCCGCCACGAATATCACGCGGCTCGTCTTCAACTTCATGCGGGCAGCTCCTCCATCAACTACATCGCCCGTGACAAGAACGGCAACACCAACAACTGGGGCAAGGGAAACTACCGCGGCAAGGGCCGTGACAACCCCAGTGATCGCGGTGACTACAACAACAACAACCGCGACGGGTACCGCGGTGACCGTGGCGGTGGTGACAATCGCCAGTACGGTGACTGCGGCGGGAACCGTGGCGGTGACCGCGGTGACCACGGTGGTGGAGGGGATTCGCGCGTTCAGTGCCAACTCTACCGTGGCCCTGGGCACTATGCCTGGGAGTGCGGTCAACGCTACAACCACGCTTTTCAACCCCAACACTCCAAGCGGTCCTAGCTGCTGCTTCGCCGCCGTCCATCCTCGGCGATCCGACTTGGTTCACCGACACAGGGGCCACCGATCACATCATGTTGGATCTGGACTGTCTCACTGTAAGGGTGAAGTATCCAGGGAGGGATCACATTCACACTACCGATGGCTTAGGTTTCCATATAGCTCATCGAGGTCATGCTATCCTTCCCACACCCTCTACCAATCTTAAGCTCTGCAACATATTACATGTTCCCAATGCCGACAAGAACCTTCTTTCTATTAATCATCTTGCCATTGACAATCATTCTTATCTAAAATATTATCCCACTCATTTTCTTATGAAGGATTTGATCACCAAGAGGGTTCTTCTTCAAGGCAGATCTGAAAATGGGCTCTATCCCATTAGGTCTTCATCCACTCATGCTTTGTCTTCGGTTAGGCTCTCCACTGAAGATTGGCATGCTAGGCTTGGCCACCCATTCACACAATTCGTTCAACATGTTTTGGCATCCAATAAATTAGCATCTTCGAGTCGGTCTATGACCCACGTGTGTAATGCTTGTCAACAAGGCAAAGCAGATCAGCTACCTTTCCCTAGATCTTCGAGTGTTTCTTTTTTCCCTTTGGAACTTATTTTTTCGGATATGTGGGGACCTGCCAAGACATCATTTGGTGGGTTCCAGTACTATGTTTCATTCATTGATGATTATAGTAAGTTTGTGTGGATTTATCTTCTTAAGAGAAAATGTGATGTGTTTGATGTTTTTCGTGATTTCCTTGCCCATGTTGAACGCCTATTATCTCGTAAAATCTTATGTGTTCAATCCGACTGGGGTGGTGAATACGAAAAACTTAGCAATACCTTCTTTCATCAACTTGGCATCACACATCACATTTCTTGCCCACACACACACCAACAAAACGGCTCTGCCGAAAGGAAACACCGTCACATTGTTGACATAGGTCTATCCCTATTATCACATGCATCTATGCCCCTACATTTTTGGGACGAGGCATATTTGTCTGCATGCTATCTCATCAATCGACTTCCAAGTCGTGTCATTGGCAATCTTAGTCCCATGGAAAAATTGTTTCGCAACAAACCTGACTACACCTCTCTCCGCACGTTTGGGTGCGCTTGTTGGCCTAACATGCGCCCCTACAACAGCCACAAACTTGTGTCTAGATCACAATAATGTGTGTTTGCTGTATTTAGAGTTTCTTTGGGAATATTTTTGCTTTAGGTACAAAAATTTACAAACTTTCTGTTAGTGCCGGTAGTTTACAAATTTGAATAGTTTACATTTTGAATTATTTTAAATTTGTGTGAATCACTAGTTTGTGAATAACTTGACTTTGAAAATAGATTTTCATTGATTCTTTTTTCTTATGTTTAATATTAGTGTGTTTTATCATTATATTCAATTTGGTAATGCTTAGGTTATTTAAAAAATGAAATCCCTTTGTAACGGATGAGTTTTCATCCGAAACCCTGATACTTCGAAAGAGATTGTCCATTTTATACACGAAGTGCATCCAATTTTTGCGGTAACCCTCTCTACTTTTTCGCCCATGCTATGTGGGTGAAATTATGATACCATGCCAACTTTCAACCTTTTCTGAGTTCATTTGAAATGCTTTTCAATTTCAGGGTCATTTAGCTGAAAAAATCAGTAAATGCATGAAAGAATTTGTTTGCACATAAAATTTCTTCGCGTTTCAAATGCCAAAACACATAACTACCCTAACTATTACAGAGATTCCCTTCTGGGTGTGAAACACAGAAGAAAGTGATGATAGTGAAGCCGATCACATCCCAGATCTTTGGGTGTGAAACTTTTTCTTCGCGTATGTCCCTTTGCGCCGTAGCCATGGAAAATCTTCATCATTTAACTGGATGCTCGGGTCAATATTCACTGTGAATGGAGCAATTTCATCAAACTTTTCATAATCTTCTGACATGTCTGTCTTGTCATCCACTCCCACGATGTTTCTCTTCCCAGAAAGAACTATGTGGCGCTTTGGCTCATCGTATGATGCATTCGCTTCCTTATCTTTTCTTTTTCTTGGCTTGGTAGACATATCCTTCGCATAGAAAACCTGTGCCACATCATTAGCTAGGACGAATGGTTCGTCTGCATACGCAAGATTGTTGAGATCCACTGTTGTCATTCCATACTGCGGGTCTTCCGTTACCCCATATCGTGTCATATTGACCCATTTGCACCGAAACAAAGGGACCTTCAAATCACGTCCATAGTCAAGTTCCCATATCTCCTCTATGTAACCATAATATGTTTCCTTTCCCGTCTTGGTTGTTGCATCAAAGCGGACACCACTGTTTTCGTTGGTGCTCTTCTTATCTTGGGCGATCGTGTAAAATGTATTACCATTTATCTCGTACCCTTTGAAAGTCATTATATTTGAAGATGGTAACTGGGACAGCGAGTACAGGTCATCTTCAATAGAGGCGTCATGCATGGAACGTGTCTGCAACCAGCCGGCGAAACTCCTGGTTTGTTCACGTGTAATCCAGTCATCAGACCGCTCCGGGTGTTTGGAGCGTAGAAAATTCTTGTGTTCGTCCATATACGGAGCCACCAAGGCGGAATTCTGTATAACTGTGTAGTGTGCTTCAGTGAGAGAATGTCTGTCCATACATATTTTTTGATTCCCTCCTAGCGTGCCTTTTCCATCCAGTCTGCCCTTTTGCCGCGATTCAGGAACACCAATCGGCTTAAGGTCAGGAATAAAGTCAATACAAAACTCAATGACCTCCTCATTTTCATGGCCCTTGGAGATGCTTCCTTCTGGCCTAGCACGGTTATGAACATATTTCTTTAAGACTCCCATGAACCTCTCAAAGGGGAACATATTGTGTAGAAATACAGGACCCAAAACGCTAATCTCTTCACATAGGTGAACTAGGACGTGCGTCATGATGTTGAAGAAGGATAGTGGGAACACCAACTCGAAACTGACAAGACATTGCACCAAATCATTCTCTGACCTTGGTATGATTTCTGGATCGATTACCTTCTGAGAGATTGCATTGAGGAATGCACATAGCTTCACAATGGCTAATCGAACGTTATCCGGTAGAAGCCCCCTCAATGCAACCGGAAGCAGTTGCGTCATAATCACGTGGCAATCATGAGACTTTAGGTTCTGGAACTTTTTCTCTGCCATGTTTATTATTCCCTTTATATTCGACCAGAAGCCAGACGGTACCTTAATACTGAGCAGGCGTTCAAAGAAGATTTCCTTCTCTTCTTTGGTAAGAGCATAGCTGGCATGACCCTGATGTATGCCGTCTTTTCCATGCATACGTTGCTGGTCCTCCCGTGCCTCAGGTGTATCTTTTGTCTTCCCATACACGCCCAAGAAGCCAAGCAGGGTCACGCAAAGATTCTTCGTCACGTGCATCACGTCGATTGCAGAGCGGACCTCTAGATCTTTCCAATAGGGCAGGTCCCAAAATATAGATTTCTTCTTCCACATGGGTGCGCGTCCGTCAGCGTCATTCGGAACAGGTTGTCCGCCAGGACCCTTTCCAAAGACTACCTTCAAATCCTTGACCATATCATGTACATCAGCACCAGTACGGTGGCGAGGCTTCGTCCGGTGATCCACCTCACCTTTGAAATGCTTGCCTTTCTTTCTTATGGGATGCCTGCTCGGAAGAAATCGACGATGTCCCAGGTACACATTCTTCCTACAATTGTCCAAATATATACTGTCGGTATCATCCAAACAGTGCGTGCATGCGCGGTATCCCTTGTTTGTCTGTCCTGAAAGGTTACTGAGAGCAGGCCAATCATTGATGGTCACGAACAGCAAGGCCTTTAGGTCAAATTCTTCCCCCATGTGCTCATCCCACGCACGTACACCTGTTCCATTCCACATCTGTAAGAGTTCTTCAACTAATGGCCTTAGGTACACATCAATGTCGTTGCCAGGTTGCTTAGGGCCTTGGATGAGCACTGGCATCATAATGAACTTCCGCTTCATGCACAACCAAGGAGGAAGGTTATACAAGCATAGAGTCACAGGCCAGGTGCTATGGTTGCTGCTCTGCTCCCCAAAAGGATTAATGCCATCTGCGCTTAGACCAAACCATACGTTCCTTGCGTCATCTGCAAACTCCTTCCCGTACTTTCTCTCAATTTTTCTCCACTGCGACCCGTCAGCGGGTACTCTCAACTTTCCGTCTTTCTTACGGTCTTCTCTGTGCCATCGCATCGCCTTGGCATGCTCTTTGTTTTGGAACAAACGTTTCAACCGTGGTATTATAGGAGCATACCACATCACCTTGGCAGGAATCTTCTTCCTGGGGCGCTCGCCCTCGACATCACCAGGGTCATCTCGCCTGATCTTATAGCGCAATGCACCGCATACCGGGCAAGCGTTCAAATCCTCGTACTCACCGCGGTAGAGGATGCAGTCATTAGGGCATGCATGTATCTTTTGCACCTCTAACCCTAGAGGGCAGACAGCCTTCTTTGCTTCGTACGTACTCTCGGGCAATTCGTTGTCCTTTGGAAGCATATTCTTTATCATTACCAGCAACTTTCCAAATCCCTTGCCAGATACACCATTCTCTGCCTTCCATTGCAGCAATTCGAGTGTGGTGCCCAACTTTTTCTTGTCAGCTTCGCAATTCGGGTACAACAATTTCTTGTGATCCTCTAACATGCGCTGCAATTTCTTCTTCTCCAAATCACTTTTGCAGTTTCTCTTTGCATCGGCAATGGCCCGACCTAGATCATCAGCGGGCTCATCTGATGCCTCTTCTTCAGCTTCTTTCCGCATTGCCGGCTCAGCTTCTTCCCCCATTGTTGTATCATCGTATTCAGGGAACCCATGGCCAGGATATTTGTCGTCGTCCTCTTCTTCTTCATTGTCTTCCATCATAACCCCTCTTTCTCCGTGCTTTGTCCAAACATTATAGTGGGGCATGAAACCGGACTTAAACAGGTGGACGTGAATGGTTCTTGACGTAGAGTAATTGTGATCATTCTTACAGACTAAACATGGACAAGGCATAAAACCATCCGCCCGCTTGTTTGCCTCAGCCGCAAGCAGAAAAGTTTGCACGCCGTTAATGAACTCGGGAGAGCATCGGTCATCGTACATCCATTGTTGGCTCATCTTCATTACACAACACAGAATAGACCAAATTAATACAAGTTCATACATAAAGTTCATACAAGACTTAAATGCAACAAACAAATAACTCTCTAACTAAAGAATTTAAATGCAACAACAAATGCAATCAAGATCGCAACTAAGGTAACAATTGATCCAACAGCATAATGATACCAAGCCTCACTATCAATGGCATATTTTCTAATCTTTCTAATCTTCAAGCGCATTTTCTCCATCTTGATCTTGTGATCATCGACGACATCGGCAACATGCAACTCCAATTCCATCTTCTCCCCCTCAATTATTTTCAATTTTTCTTTCAAATACTCGTTTTCTCTTTCAACTAAATTTAACCTCTTGACAATAGGGTCGGTTGGAACTTCCGGTTCACAAACCTCCTAGACAAAAATATCTATGTCAACTTGATGGGCATAATTTGTCATAAACACGAAATGCAACAACTAGTTTTAAAAGAGAATATACCACATCCGAATCATAACAAGGACGAGGGCCGACGGGGACGGATATCAAAACCATGGCACTATGTATAACAAACAACGTACGGGTAAGATAATTATACGAGTAACTATATATCCAAATCACACAAACATCAATTTGGTAATGTAAAACATTCATGAACAAGAGGCTCACCACAAGGTGGTGCCGGCGACGGAACGGTGCGGGCGATCGACTGTGGTTACGACGGAGATTTAGAAGGCACTAAGTAAACCACACCTACATATGCAAACTAAGTGTTAGTTTTGACCACAAATTGCATATAAATCAAATACTAGCACATATATTTTCTACCAAATTACTAAACTCATAAATTAATCACTATACAAAGCATTGCAAGAGCTAATCTAGCAATGAGAGATGAAAGGACAAAGTTGCTAACCTTTGTGATCATTTGAATGGATGGGGGCCTTCAAATCTTGACAAATTTTGGGTAAAATGTGTGATGAGCTCGAGAGGAAGAGGGGAAGAAAAGAGAGGAGAGGGGAAAGGGGAAGAACAGAGCGAGCTCGGGTGGACGAAGGGCTTATGTAGGACGACCTTTAGCACCGGTTCGTGCCATGAACCGGTACCAAAGGTGCTGGAGGGGCCCCGGACTGACAACATCCTGCCACCACTCACTTTAGTACCGGTCCGTGGAACGAACCGGTGCTAAAGGTCGGCCACGAACTGGTACTAATGAAAGCGGCTGGCTAGCCGTTGGAACCGGCACTAATGCACACATTAGTGCCGGCTCAAAAGCAAACCGGCACTAATGTGCTTCACATTTGACCCTTTTTCTACTAGTGTTTCCCAAACATCTCCGGTGGAAAATGTATCGGATGAAGACTAGAGGGGCCTTGTTAAACACTCGTCTGATCTGAAGTATCAGGTACATTATATATATGTGATCAGATCACATGTTGAAGTCCTATTTACGCATGTGCCACACAAATCTATCTTCTTGTAGGTGAACTGTTCAAAGAACAAGGCCAACCGTACGAAAGTGAAATTCCAACAGACGACAGGATCTCGTAGCTATATTGCACACTGCGAGGCTCTTGTAATTAGCTGCTGTTTCACTCTTTTCGCTGTACCATATTATCAGATCTATATTGACTTGTTCAAAATGCAGAGGAAAGCCCGCAAGGACCAAAAAGTACTTGAACCAAATGTTGTGGAAATCTTCAAGGACTGTCACACCAGCAAGAAGGGCATGACTACACCAGTCAAAGCCGCTGTTGTAAGTCCTTAATCCTCATGCCTTTTAACTACTACTTACTCTGACTTGTGCCTTGAACTGCATGGTTTGCAGCCAATGTCTATTACTCTTTTCAATTTTATACACAATTGTCTTAGCGTATCATTGCACCTTACAAGGTTTAAAAGAGAGGAGTGATGTTCATTTGATCTTGACCCGTAATCTAGTTCCGTGCTGGACTTGCCCACACAACGTTACAATTGCATGTTTGTCTGTTCTCAGTTGTTTTGTGATATGAATGATGTCATACTATGCTTACCGTATTATAAACTTCGTCTCTTTATTCTTAGCCCTCAATACAATGTGAAGAAATATACAATACATTAGCGATGGTACATGGTCATATGTTTGGAATCTGGTTTTATTATGTACTTTGCAATAAAATACAACTAATATTTTACATGGGTTCACCAGAATAAGTTCTGTATATAGACCAAAGCTATTTTGTTTGGTTTGCTGCCTCCTTAATATCTTCTGTTCTGGTACTACTAATGTAAAACCTCAACTTTTCAGCAAGCTATGGAAAAAATGGTGGAACCGCCACCTTCTGAAGGTGGCGAGGCAACTATAACCGCAATGTCAGCTCTTGCTGCAGTGGGTCAGTACCTGTCCACTAACAGTGCCAAAAGCACGTTCCTGCGTAATACTGGGTTGGTTGTTAAGGCAATATCGTCCAAACTGCCTCATGATCAAGATATGCAAGCTCAAAGCAATGTTGTATCTGCGCTCCAGACACAAGTCCATTCCCTAACAGAGACCCTTTGTGAAACAAGGAGAAACATTGCTCAATGTCGTCAAGATATGCATGGTTTTGAAACCAGACTATCAGACATTTGCTATGTTGTTCAGGAGCCTAGGGGAAATGAAGGTGAGGTTTATGGTGCTCCATCGGACAATACAGCATGAAAACGTAAGAGTCAGGTCAAATGAACTCAGCTTCTGAACTTCTGGTGGTGCATTTATCTGCTAGACTATTAAGTTTTATGCTAACCTTCCTTTTGTTATATTGTTGTAATTTGTTTTGGTGCGATACAAAATTTATTCTTAACGTGCAGCCACCGGCTGAAGAAAACAGCAAGCCATTGTATAGTGTAGGGTGTTCCCTATATTTGCACTGGTGGGGATCTTTGATGTCGAGTGGATGTAATCTGTGCAATCGCCTTAATAGCCTAGCTTTAGTTTCGGCCTTATTTATCTCCTAGTCTTCTTTTTCCCTGGTTTGCTAGTGGCCGCAACTACCATGGGCCATATATGGGCCGTAGGATCCATGGGTCTCCTACGGGCCGTCGATAAATGGGCCTATAGTCGGTGGGCCTCGGGCCGTCGGATAAATTAGTCTACATGGGCCGTAATCGGGCGTAATTGGTATCGGCCCAGCACGGTAACAGGCCGTTAGCGGGCCGTAGGACAGCAAAGGCTTAATTCTGTCACAGGCATAACGGGTCGTTAATGGGCGAGAATATAGGACGGGCTGGAAACGGCGCAACGGGTTAACAGGCCAGAAACGGGCCGACTCCTGCCATGGGCCGAATTTGGCCCATTAGGGTAACAGGCCTGTAACGGGCCGACTCTTACCATGGGCCGAATTTGGCCCATTAGGGGAACATGCCAGTAACGGGCCGACTCTTGCCATGGGCCGAATTTGGCCCATTAGGGGAACAGGCCAGTAACGGGCCGGAAGTAATCGAGGGCCGAAAAGGAGCCCAAGAACGTATGGGCCGTCAATAGGCCGAAAGCTAACACGGGCTGGAAACGGCCCATGTAAATCACGGGCCGTTAACGGGTATAAAGAAAATTACTGTTCATTATGGGCTAGAGTCACCGTGGGCCTGTAAAGGGCCGAAAGATACGAAGGCCTCATATGGGCCGAAAGACGTCATGGGCAATACATGGGCCGAAAGTGAAATGGGCTGGTGTTATATTCGACGGCCCACATGACATTGTTGGGCCAATTTCCTTTAGGGCCTAACCGGCCGTGAGTTAACGGGCCGTAAAATGGGCTATTTGCGAAGAGACCGTTAACAGGCTTTTCATGGGCCAGCCCGTTAACTTTTGACCAAGTCAAACGGGCCGGCTTTGTAAGCTAAATGGGCCAGTGGTGGGCCGTGGCACGTGTCGACATATCATAGGCGCCTATCTGACCCACTGACGAGCTGACACGTGTTTCGTCCGGCTAATAAGAATTTTACACGTGGAAATTTCCCATTGGTCGGGGCTGTTAACGGGTTATCGGATCCAAAACCCGACCCGATAGCTTAACGGCGTTCCGTTACGGTGGATGCCACGTGTCGGTCACCCTTGACGAAAGCACTTCTGTGACGCACGATTTATCGTCATGGAAGTGGACACTTCCGTGATAATAATTTTGGTAATGTCATGGAACACTTCTACGACAGCACAGGTATGACTATCTTGATTCTGTCATAAAATCGTCATGGATGTACATGCATGACAAAAAACGCGACCTACTGTGACAAACACGTATCATCACGATTCCAATTTCAATCGTTTGTAGTTCCATGATCCCATATCATCACATAGCCTATACCATGCCAATGCCTCTCCCTTCAAAGATAAAGGGAAGACCTTCTTCTTGATAACATCCTCGGGCATACCTGCAAGCTCAAATAATCCACAAACTCCACATAGATCATGTGCAAATCGGGATGTAATGTTCCATCTTCTGTAAAAGGATTAGCTAGCAGTTTCTCTATCATACCCGAAGGAATTTCAAAGTAAACATTTTCAGTAGGTTCAGTAGGTTGAGGAGCAACTCTTTGCTCTACCGGTCGGGCTGAAGATACCCCGAACAAGCCCCTCAGAGGATTACTTTCCATAGTAACAAGTGACAGTAAATTTCAGCACATTATATAAATTTTTCCTTATCAAATTCCACCTACCAAAGGCGCTTCACTCCCCGGCAACGGCGCCAGAAAAGAGTCTTGATGATCCACAAGTATAAGGGATCTATCGTAGTCCTTTCGATAAGTAAGAGTGTCGAACCCAACGAGGAGCAGAAGGAAATGACAAGCAGTTTTCAGTAAGGTATTCTCTGCAAGCACTGAAATTACCGGTAACAGATAGTTTTGTGATAAGGTAATTTGTAACGGGCAACAAGTAATGAAAGTAAATAAGGTGCAGCAAGATGGCACATTCCTTTTTGTAGCAAAGAACAAACCTGGACAAACTCTTATATAGAGAAAAGCGCTCCCGAGGACACATGGGAATTACCGTCAAGCTAGTTTTCATCAGGCTCATATGATTCCCATTCGTTACTTTGACAATTTGATAATTTGGTATGTTGGTGGACCGATGCTTGGGTGCTGCTCTTTCTTGGACAAACATCCCACTTATGGTTAACCCCTATTGTAAGTATCCGCAACTACAAAAGAAGTATTAAGGTAAACCTAACCATAACATGAAACATATGGATCCAAATCAGCCCCTTACGAAGCAACTCATAAACTAGGGTTTAAGCTTCTGTCAGTCTAGCAACCCATCATCTACTTATTACTTCCCAATGCCTTCATCTAGGCCCAAACAATGGTGAAGTGTCATGTAGTCGACGTTCACATAACACCACTAGAGGAAAGACAACATACATCTCATCAAAATATCGAACGAATATCAAATTCACATGACTACTTATAGCAAGACTTCTCCCATGTCCTCAGGAACAAACGTAACTACTCACAAATCATATTCATGTTCATAATCAGAGGGGTATTAATATGCATAAAGGATCTGAACATATGATCTTCCACCAAATAAACCAACTAGCATCAACTACAAGGAGTAATTAACACTACTAGCAACCCACAGGTACCAATCTGAGGCTTTAGGTCAAAGATTGGATACAAGAGATGAACTAGGGTTTGAGATGAGATGGTGCTGGTGAAGATGTTGATGGATATTGACCCCCTCTCGATGAGAGGATCCTTGGTGATGACGATGGCGCTGATTTCCCCCTCCCGGAGGGAAGTTTCCCTGGCAGAACAGCTCCGCCGGAGCCCTAAATTGGTTCCGCCTCGTGGCGGCGAAGTTTCTTCCCGAAAGCTTTTTTATAATTTTTTCAGGGTAAAAGACTTCATGTAGCAGAAGATGGGCACCGGAGGCCTGCCATGGGGCCCACGAGGCAGGGGGCGCGCCCCCTCCCTCGCGCTCAGTATTTTTTATTAATTCCAAAAATAACTTCCATGGAGTTTCAGGTCTTTTGAAGTTGTGCATAATAGGTTTCTAATATTTGCTCATTTTCCAGCTGCCGGCATTCTCACTCTTCATGTAAGCCTTATAAAATAAGAAAGAATATGCATAAATATTGTGATATAATGTGTAATAACAGCCCATAATGCAATAAATATCGATATAAAAGCATGATGCAAAATGGACTATCATCCTGCACGGGAGCGAAACCGGTGCTTCGACGTACGGTAGCCCAAGGGCCGGCACCAAGGCCATGTTTCAGTGTATATAAACTGCAAAAATTAGTGCGCATAGAAACTGCAAGGCAACTATGCTCAGCGGGGAGATGAATCAGCGCAAGAACACATACACACCATGCACGGACATGTATGAACACGGCGCCCTCGTACATCAAGAAGAAGATTATACTCGCCCAACCACGCTGGCCTGGACGATGAGCCTGCGATTGGGCTGCCAACACAATTCATCTAAGCTCACCACCACCATCTCTTCTACGACCATGGTGTCATGGACACGGAACTGCCCCATCTCCATCTCTGACGCCGTGCCTTCCTCCCATCACTCCATCGCCGTCCGCACGGTCCACGGTTCTTGCCCATGAACTTGCATGCTTCATCGTCGCCGGATATGATGCACACGGCCTGGCGCATCACCACGTGGGCCTCCGTCGACGGGAGCAGATGGAGAAACAGAGAAAGCCATGTCCGACTCCGACGCCGACATGTGGTCCGGAGTTGCTGCCGACACATCGTAGGGCGGATGTCGCGATGCTCTACCTGTCATGTTACCGCCACGTCTGGTCTCCTGCTGCCGCCATGCCCGTGCTACGCTGCGGCCTCCGTCCGCCGCGGCACCACTCCGTTTCTCTGCTTGAACTGCGATTTTGAGGAGCAGAGGCATGTGGAGCTGGTGCATCCGCCACTGCTGAACGACCGTGGCATGGTGGAGGGCTACACCGGTTGCCCCTTGGTGGCGGACCTCGAGCTTGTCCGGCGCCGCTCACCATGGAAGTCCGCAGGAGGTGCGGAGACAACACTGTCATCGTCGTGTCTCAGGAAGAACGAAGGAGCACTGCCATGGAGAGCTATCGGCAAGCAGAACCAGGCCTAGAACTGCTACTGCGGGCTCCATGCCGAGTGGGGGAGAGGCTGGGAAAGAAATGGAGTGGGCTAATGGCTGCGGCTGAGAGACGACTGGCAGCGAGCAGTTAGAGGCAACGAAGAAAAGGCAGCCCGCATGTTAGGATGAGAAGACCGTGCGAGGCGAGACAGACGGGTTTTAGTCAATGCCTTTGGGAGGAGAGAATGTGAGCTTTTATAGGCATGTTAGACGATGGACGATTTGGCCAGAGGCTTCGAGAAAACACGAGATGATGGACACGTGAAGAAACGGAAACGAACCGATGAACACTGATCCACGCGTCAACCCACGTAACAGCCAACAATATCACACGAGAAAGCAGGTGATGCAGCATGCATGCGCATGCATGTGGTCCAATCACGGACGAAAACAAAAATCGAATCTGCATACAATGCTAGAGCTACACGGCGATGAGGCAACCACGTTCAAAAAAATTCAAACAAAAACACACGACCACACATGCATTTCTACAAAGAAATACACGCGTCAAGACACCTAATGCCCACAAGTTACTTTCATTCAAGTGGCTAAACGTCAGGGCAAAAACATCCCGGAAATAGGGGTTTGGGTATACATGGAGATTGCTTCAGGTTGTTGGCCTTATAACTAATAAGAAGGAAGAGATCGTGGAGAGATTGCCCCAGGTTGTTTTTTTTTCAAAAGGGAGAAGATGCGGTGGAGCTTTTCCAACTGGGAGAAGATGCCGTGGAGGTTTAGATAGATAGAGATATTCCTTTTGTTTTCAACCGTGAAAAGAGATCAAGTTTTTTTTTTACTTTTAGAAAAGAGATTAAGTTTTTTTTCTGTTACTTCTACTCTATTTTTTAATACCAATAAAGAAAGATGGATTTTGGGCTTTCTTGAGATTTTTTGTCCCAGGATTTCATAAATTGATGTAGACCGTTATAATTCGGTTCCACCAGATAAGCGGCTCCTCAGCTCCATCTAGAACTAACTGTTTTATTTTGACTCACATTCACTTTGTGTCGGTGAACAAACTTCAAAACATTGAGCATCGTTGGCAAGGGAAATGTCTAGGACAGACAACATCTAGATCCTAGTATCAAGGACCTGCTCCCTTTGCTCGGGATTAGCTGAAAGATAAAAGCCAACTTGGCTAACTCCATGACGTCACCGACAGATGGTCATGCATGAACCTAGGGAGAGGTTGACTTAGACAAACTGGTTGTCTTGCATGGACCTGAAGAGCATACAAAAGTAAACCTCAATTCAACCTCCAGGAGGTGCATGTCAAATGAAATTTTAGGTACATAGTACATTGAAATCTCCACCCAAAGCATGCATAGAGCAATCTGCTGAAATATGTTTACATTTCGAAAACATATACAGTGTGACATCATTGACATGCCATTAAAAACTAAGTATCTTTTATCAATTTTTATACTTGGATCAACATTTTAGGGAAACAGAATGGTACTTTTGTTAAACTGTATAGGTAACGGATGTTGTTAGTATCTAGGATTGTGCTTATAACGACCTCTGTACTTATCCTCTTGTACCCAGCTGTAGCCCTAGAGGCTCCCCATATATTGATCCTAAGGCCGCCCCATTAGGTGTGGCGATCCAATCTATCTTCTCTTTCTTTCACATGGTATCAGGCTATCTCGCGTAACTGCTCAATGAGCTCTCGGCGCCATCTCGCGTAACTGCTCAATGGGTTTTCCTTCCCCAACCCTCTGCTAGCCTCAGCACCGCAAAGTTCACGTCCTCCAACTTTCTCCTCTGGAAAACCCAGATTCTCCCTCCTCTTCGCATCGCTGGCGTCACCAGCTATGTCGACGACACCCTCCCGACTCCCGCTCGTCTCCTCCCGGCTGATGAGAAGGGGGAGCGTGCTCCCAATCCGGCATCTGACACCTGGTTCCGTCAAGACCAGATCGTCCCGAGCTACCTTCTCGCCTCGCTCACCGACGACGTGCCACAGCAGGTGCATCGTTTTGACACCTCCCGCATCATCTGGGCGCACCTTGAGGAGATGTGCGCCACCCATTGTCGTGCCAGCGTGGTGCAGATCAAGCTGGACATGGCGAACTTCCGCAAGGGCAACCTCTCCATGGTGGATTACTTCGCCAAGATCCGCTCCAATGCTGACCAGCTCGCTTCTGCTGGTCGTCCCATGAGGGAGGATGACATCATCACTGCCATCATCACTGGCCTCGATAGCGAGTACGAGCCCCTCATCACTGCCGTCACGACTCGCATCGACGTCATGACGCTAGGGGAACTCTACTTCCATGCCATCTCCTTCGAGCGCCGCCACGAATATCACGCGGCTCGTCTTCAACTTCATGCGGGCGGCTCCTCCATCAACTACATCGCCCGTGACAAGAACGGCAACGCCAACAACCGGGGCAAGGGAAACTACCGCGGCAAGGGCCGTGACAACCCTGGTGATCGCGGTGACAACAACAACAACAACAACAACAACCGCAACGGGTACCGCGGTGACCGTGGCGGTGGTGACAATCGCCAGTACGGTGACTGCGGCGGGAACCGTGGCGGTGACCGCGGTGACCACGGTGGTGGAGGGGATTCGCGCGTTCAGTGCCAACTCTACCGTGGCCCTGGGCACTATGCCTAGGAGTGCGTTCAACGCTACAACCACGCTTTTCAACCCCAACACTCCAAGCGGTCCTGGCTGCTGCTTCGCCGCCGTCCATCCTCGGCGATCCGACTTGGTTCACCGACACAGGGGCCACCGATCACATCATGTTGGATCTGGACTGTCTCACTGTAAGGGTGAAGTATCCAGGAAGGGATCACATTCACACTACCGATGGCTTATGTTTGCATATAGCTCCTCGAGGTCATGCTATCCTTCCAACACCCTCTGCCAATCTTAAGCTCTACAACATATTACATGTTCCCAATGCCGACAAGAACCTTCTTTCTATTAATCATCTTGCCATTGACAATCATTCTTATCTAAAATATTATCCCACTCATTTTCTTATGAAGGATTTGATCACCAAGAGGGTTCGTCTTCAAGGCAGATGTGAAAATGGGCTCTATCCCATTAGGTCTTCATCCTCTCATGCTTTGTCTTCGGCTAGGCTCTCCACTGAAGATAGGCATGCTAGGCTTGGCCACCCATTCACACAATTCGTTCAACATGTTTTGGCATCCAATAAATTAGCATCTTCGAGTCGGTCTATGATCCACGTGTGTAATGCTTGTCAACAAGGCAAAGCAGATCAGCTACCTTTCCCTAGATCTTCGAGTGTTTCTTTTTTCCCTTTGGAACTTATTTTTTCGGATATGTGGGGACCTGCCAAGACATCATTTGGTGGGTTCCAGTACTATGTTTCATTCATTGATGATTATAGTAAGTTTGTGTGGATTTATCTTCTTAAGAGAAAATATGATGTGTTTGATGTTTTTCGTGATTTCCTTGCCCATGTTGAACGCCTATTATCTCGTAAGATCTTATGTGTTCAATCCGACTGGGGTGGCGAATACGAAAAACTTAGCAATACCTTCTTTCATCAACTTGGCATCACACATCACATTTCCTGCCCACACACACACCAACAAAACGGCTCTGCCGAAAGGAAACACCGTCACATTGTTGACATAGGTCTATCCCTATTATCACATGCATCTATGCCCCTATATTTTTGGGACGAGGCATATTTGTCTGCATGCTATCTCATCAATCGACCTCCAAGTCGTGTCATTGGCAATCTTAATCCCATGAAAAAATTGTTTCGCGACAAACCTGACTACACCTCTCTCCGCACGTTTGGGTGCGCTTGTTGACCCAACATGCGCCCCTACAACAGCCACAAACTTGTGTCTAGATCACAATAATGTGTGTTTGTTGGGTATAGTATTCGTCACAAAGGCTACAAGTGCCTCCACGTGCCTATGGCTCGTGTCTACATATCACATGATGTTGTTTTTTATGAACAAGTTTTTCCTTTTGCCAATGTCCAACCCTCTCCCATCCCACCTCGAGTTGCTGAAAATGCCATTCTTTTTATTTTCGCATGACCACATGATCTATGGCACATCTGTTTCGCGAACTAATGTGGATGCAGGCCAGCTTCAGCGCAGAAGATCACACCTACGGGAACCCAGGCGGATCCTGGCACTGGATCCGGCGCAGAATCGCCCTTGGATCATGCGCTGTCAGGCGACAGCGGCGCGGTGTCTCCTGCCACAGGCGACCGCGCCCAGGACGAATCTCCGTATCTAGCCGACCATGTGGTACCTATGGACGGGCGGTCTGCGTCGCCCTCCGCGGCACCCACCCACGCGTGCGACCGCCCTCTGTTGTGGCTGGACCCAGTTCTAGGTTGGTCGCCACACCTCCCGCCTCGCCACGGGCTGCGGTCCTTGGGGCCTCCGCGGGCTGGGCCTCCGCTGCGGGGCCGACCACTGCATCCACCTGTGGCGCTGGATCCCAGATGGATCTGTCGCTCGCTTCTTCACCCCTGCCTGGCACAGGATCCCAGGGGGATTCACCTGCTAGTCAGGCTGCATGTATTCACCCCGGATCGTCTTTGGCGACTCGATCTGCTGCTCCACCGGCGCATACTATGACGAGACGCACACTTGACAACACCCGCAAACTTCTGCAATGCACTGATGGTACTGTCACCTATGATCCGTTTCGTCGTGCGTTTCTGGCCTTGTGGGAACCTGCTGATCATCGTGAAGCGGTCTCCTCTCCGGAGTGGCGTCTGGCTATGCAACTTGAGCTTGATGCACTTCATCCAAACGGCACCTAGACTCTGGTGCCTCCTCCATCAAATGTCAACATGATTGACTACAAGTGGGTATTCAAAATCAAGCACAAGTCAGATGGGTCTGTTGATCGTCACAAGGCACGACTGGTAGCCAAGGGGTTTAAACATCGTTATGGTTTGGACTATGATGACACGTTCAGTCCAGTGGTTAAACCTGTCACTTTGCGACTGGTTCTCTCCATTGCTGTTTCTCGTGGCTGGTGTTTGCGTCAGTTAGATATTTAGCATGCCTTCCTTCATGGCATCCTTCAAGAGAAGGTGTACATCCGACAACACCTCTGGTTTTGTGGACCCCTCGGCTCCTCATCACTTGAGTAAGCTTCGCAAGGCTATTTATGGACTCAAACAGGCCCCTCGGGCATGGTACTCCAGGTTGAGTTCTCAGCTCCAACAACTTAGTTTTATAGCCTCCAAAGCTAACACGTCTCTGTTTGTCTTCAATCGTGGTGGTGTTACCATTTTCATGCTTGTGTATGTGGATGGCATAATTGTGGCCAGCTCCTCTCCCACTGCTACCACCAAGTTGCTTGCTGATCTCCAGGCCTCGTTTGCCCTCAAGTATCTTGGTCCCTTACACTATTTTCTTGGAGTACATGTGCAGTCGTCACCGGGGGAATCATTCTGTCACAACAGAAGTACATTGGTGACATCCTACATCGTGCCAACATGGTCAACTGTAAGATTTCCACCACGCCCATGTCCTCCAGTGAGAAAATTAACAACAATAGTGGATCACCACTTTCTTAGGATGACAATACCAAATATCGTAGCCTGGTTGGAGCACTTCAGTATTTGACACCCACGAGGCCGGACATCTCCTTTGTAGTAAATCGTGTCTGCCAGTTCCTTCATGCACCTACGACTGCGCATTTTCGGCAGCCAAGAGGATCTTGAGATACTTGAAGTATACTCGTGGTATGGGTCTTTCTATTAGAAAGTCACCTTCAATGCTACTAAGTTGTTTTTTCAGATGCAGACTGGGCTGGGTGCAGTGATGACCGCAGGTCCACGGGTGGTTTTGCTGTATTTCTTGGTCCTGATCTTGTCTCTTGGAGTTCAGGAAAGCAAGCTACGGTTTCTCGGTCAAGCACGTAGTCTGAATATAAAGCACTTGCTAATGGAACGGCTGAGGTGATCTGGATACAATCAGTCCTTGGTGAACCCGGGATCTTTATGTCACATCCTCCTGTTTTGTGGTGTGACAACTTATCCACTTATCTATATGCAAATCCGGTATTTCATGCCAGAACCAAGCATATAGAAGTGGACTTTCACTTGATGTTTAATTCATCTCCTCCAAGGAACAAGTTGCAGATCTATTCAAAAAGCCTCTAGCCGAGGTGCCATTTGTTTCAAATAGGCAAAATCTGAATCTTCTTGTAGGAAGTTCAGATTGAGGGGGAATGTTAAACTCTATAGATAACCGATGTTGTTAGTATCTAGGATTATGCTTATCTCCTATAACGACTTATGTACTTATCCTCTTGTACCTAGCCGTAGCCCTAGAGGCTCCCTATATATTGATACTAAGGCCGTTGCATTAGGTGTGTCGATCCAATCCATCTTCTCTTTCTTTCACAACTTTCACATGGGCATGGCTTACCGAATTTCAACTAAAATGAATTACCTGCAGATTGATTCTCAATTTCTGTCTCTCCACTCTTCTACTCGTACTAATTAATCTAGCTGATGCTTTCTATCCTATGTATGTGTTCTGTACGTTTTTGAACTGGTGCTAAATTACATAAGGCAATGTCGATTCACTGCCTTCTTTTTCTCTAACTTGTTAGACCCAGGCACATGAAGTTTCTACCATGCCAAATACACAAATCTGAGAGGTCCGCTTCATCAGCACAGATCCGAGATCTAGAAGGGAGAATTGAACGAAAGGGTACGCAGGAAAGAAATGCAAATGACATGTAGTTCTATTTTTCCTCTTTAAGTTCTCCTTGTTTCTTATTTTCTGCTTTTGTGTGAACTGTGCACTCATGTTAGTGAAAATGAAAACATAACGGGGTTACTGGCTTACTTTCTTTTTTTTATGAAGCTTGCTGCTTTTCAAGATGGATATATGGAATCTTGCTCTGCCTTATGCATGTCGTATAACCACTATAACTTATTATTGCATTTTATTGTTTCATTGGCCCATCCGCTTCTTTGTCTATACATTTGATAAGGTACTTCTCATTTCAGATTCATAATTTAATAGATTGTAAGCTTCTTAGTGGTACTCTTGTACCATGTAGTCCTGTCTGTTTTCATCTAACAAACATGTAACACTGCTGTGTTTCGTCAATTTATAGGCATCGGGAGGCTAAAGACCTGAAAGACAAGATAGAGCACTTGAAGAGATGGAGAGAGAAAGCAAGAAAATTTGAAGTTATGAAGAAGAGTCAGCAAGACAGGAGTGAAGCCTGGGAAAAGAAGCAACAAGAAATGGAGAACCTTATTGCTTTTTCTCTCAAGCGCTTGAGGAACTTAGTAATCCTGGTCCAAACTAATGGTGCATAAGGTTCATACTTTTGTCATGGAGTACATAAAAATCATCAGGACAACACTTTTGTGGTGTTTAGTTATCTAAATATTAGTTGCCAACTTGTATATTGTCGTGATTGTCAAACTTGTGAATCAATGTTGTTTTACTGTCATTTCTATTTTGCTGAGATGATTGAACTTATAATATCATTTGGTTGCCAAATACGTTTTGTAGCCATGGGATAGTTTGGTTGGTGATGACATGGCAACAAGTCAGTGACGTTGCTTCATCAGTGAATATGGGAGATTATGCCATACTTGCTCGTAACATGTGACATTTATTGGGCGTCACACAGATGCCAAGTTGATGACATTCTAGAAAACATCACCGAAGGTCACATTTTCCGTGACGTCTTCTTCGCGCGCCGTCAAAAGGTGTAATCTATGACGGGGATTCTGTGTGACGCTGGTAAAATGTCACTAGGTAGTAATTTATGACGTTATTGACTATTCGATGACACTTTTTGGCTTTTCACAGTAGGCCCAATCTCTTCTAGTGGCAACTACTGAAAAAAAAATACAATGCGGTGAACTGCGCCGGGGGGGGGGGGGGGGGGGAATATGCCCCCTTGCCATGTTAAATATAGGTTCTGCAAATCAATTTTTTTGGTAATTTATTGAAGTATGTAGATATATTGGACATATGACCCCTACATATACACGTCCATTTGGTTAGCTTTTTTTAGTTAGCTAAATAGATAGAAAAAACCTTCAACTGAATAGTAACTAGTAAGTGTAACAAATTAAGCAATAAGGATATACCGAATCCATGACGGCCACCACGAGACGTCAGCTCGACCTTATTTAGAATTAAAGTTTACTACTAACAGAGTACAACCTATGTTTATTTTAAATTTTACTGCATGAGATTTCTGGTTTGATGTGTTCGCCTTTTGCCAACTCTAATGATAATTTTTTTGCCAATGCTCTTGTGAATACTGTGTGATGTTTTGCAAAATGGACGCCTGGTGGGCCTCCCTTGGTATTACTTTTCTCCAGTATTTTTTATATATTCCAAAATAATTCTCCATGAAAATTCAGCTCATTTGAAGTTGTGCAGAGTAGGTATCTCTTATGTAGCCTTTTCAGGTACAGAATTCCAGCTGCCGGCAATCTCCCTCTTCAGGAAAATCTTGCAAATTAAGAGAGAAAAGGCATTAGAATTACACCACAAAGTATTTTATTGATCAAAATCATTATCATTAACAGTAGGAAAACATGATGCAGAACGGACGTATCACCTACCGTAAAAACTTTGAAGGTCGCGTCCAGCTTGATGGTGAAGAGCTTATCGTTTTCCAAGTGAGACATGTCGCACATACCCAGGTCGTCGCTGTAGTAATCTCACTCAGGGCTATATTTTCTTCGTCACGGATACATTTTTTGGTATTTTTTCACCAAACTTCGAACGGTAATAGATTGGGCACCAGGTTTTATGTCCCAAGATTTCAGTTTTTTTTTATTTTCATGGTATCTTTTGAATTGCATATTTATATATAGGGGGTGGAGCACCCTGGAGCACCTATGCATTTTCCATAATAGCTTTACTTTACTTAGATGCTATTTGGCTTAAGCATATAGGCTTATGTTATTTGCAAAGAGAAATGGGCAGCCATAACCATCAAAGAGGAATGAGTTTTAAACCGTGCAATGTGCAGCCTCTCAGCTGGACCCACAACAAACAACACATGTTAGTTTGGTGGTGAATGGAGCACCGGCATAGCTCGCGGGCGCTGGCCTGAGATTGATACGGAAAGCATGGAAGGAGAAGACTGTGAGTTGCTGACGTGAGTTGCTGATATGGGACTCGCAAGTAGCTAGGTTTACTTGTTATGAGCAGCAACTATCTTAGCTCTGTTGAGGCAAGTTGGTTGTGTGAATTTTCTTCTCGTAAAGAGGGTTAACGTCGCCCCCATCTCTGCATCTATCGATCAGTTCATGCATACAACCCTTAAGTTGCTTCTGTGAATGGTGACAAATTAGCGCAAAATATTGTGGTTTTTTATGTGTGGTCATGACATGAGTCAATACTTAATACTCGATACAGAGGCTCGAGATACTAAACAAACATCGTTATCATTGTTCAACATCATGTTCACTGCATGTTATGCAACAGCAATTATTTTGCGGTACCATGTTCACGGATATCTGTTTCCATAGTATAGCTACTCCTCCCCAATGCAGTCAAGGATACAAGTTCATGACGTGGTAACGAAAAACACAAATCCGTCAGGATGGTGCCGCAAACTAGCTACCACCTAAAAACAAGTTCAAATAGCCACCTCACGCTTCCATGCATAGTTCCATTGCATGTTGCCCCCACCATCTGACGTGTTGGTCTCATCATCTTAGGTAGATGGTAGGTGCCGAGGTGTCTGCCCACGCTTTTTTGAAGCCCTATGACCCTTCTCACACACAAGTAAAGTAGCAAGGATTACCAAGATCATCATAAGCAGGGTACCCACGCTTGGAACTGCAAACGAAAAGCGAGTAAGAAAAAGGGCATATATAACTTCGACTAGAAGAACACATCAAGTAACATAAATACCCTGACGATGCAGCTGATATAGTGGGTCGCCCAATGAAAGCAGGTGGAGGAGCTTCTTGTTCTCCTTATGTTTCTTTTTCTCTGAAACTTTTTTCTCCTTCTCCCTGGCGGCGATGGCGCATTTCTGGGTGCGGAGCACATCCAGCTCACGAAGAAGATGGCGCAGCTCTTCTTTCTTGTCCTCCACTTGTGCCGCAAGGATCTGTGAGGACGTACATCAGTAACATAAAAAAAATCAAAGTAGTTGGTGAAACATAGTACAACGACGCATGGTCCTGCGTACCTTGTCTGGTGATTCGGAGGAGCTGCTGAACCAGCGAAGCGAGCTCACCCGGCCATGGAAAAGAATCGTCCAGGGCAGCGTCCGCTGCTGTTCCAGCTCCTTTACGACGGCAAGCGACGTGGTCGCAGTGAAGCTGACCTGCGGTAGTCGCTCAAGGCTGGCGCGGCTGCAGACCTTCCTCGCTGCAAACCGAAGCAAGGCCGCCATGGATGGACAGTTGCCTGGTAGCTTCTTCTACCGTTGATCTGCGGTTGGAGTTTGTCAATGCTCTTTTTAGTTACTCTATGTGATGATGTGATCTCCAACTCCGCCAAATACCTTAGTAGCTCCTATATACTCAGCGGCAAAATCACCATGCAGACAGGTTGCATGGCGTACCAGCCTCGTACCAGCCCGGCCGCATGGAGGGGTGTGGCTGTTTGGCGACGTGGAACGCGTGCACTTGCACATCATTTTTTCTTTTGACTTGATTGGTGTTTTCCTTTTTGCACAACTACAAACACTAATTATCTTTCTCGAAACAGGCTTTTGCCCCACTTTATATATATAACACAAACTGCCAAACCAATATAAAGTGGTGAGGAAATCCTCATACAAACATGTCAAAGAAAAATAAAACATCATTTGAGCAAGCGGCAATGCAGCAAACCAACACCGACCATGAAAACACGAGACGCCACACCTAACAAGAGACACCCAAGACTACTCAACAGGGCTGGAACCGTGCCGCCTTGAGAAACCACCGGGCTCCATCGTACCGAACACACCAAGCCACATCCGAAAGGGGCCAACTGACAGTTGAGACAGCCCCCTCACTCAGGGCCCTGGAGCGCCGCTCCTGCCAAGAGCTAGCAAGGACCATGAAGAGATACCATACGGACACTTGTATAAGATAGGAGAACATCGAGACCATCCACGCAAATTCAAGAGCGCTACAAGACAAGTACAAGGCATGCCCGAAGTGACTGGCCATCTACAACCAAAAGGGACCAGGGCTGCACGACGACGCCCTCAAGAGGGCGATGACATCAAGCGCCATTGTCGTCGAGCCCGAGAACACGGACTAGGGTATTCACACCGGAGCCCTGGCACTGTTAAGGGACCACAACAAAACCCTCAAGAGGGAAGCGACACCTGAAATATAAACATGTGCATATAATTATTCAAGTATTTGTGAACTTAAAATAATAATTATTAATTGTAATTTGGAAAATATCTATATTACTATAAATTATAAAAACATTTTTGTAATCAGAAATACTATTTTATTTATATGATTTTTTCTAAAATAAGACGTCAATATTTTATAAAAGTACTTGAATATTTTGCTAAATAAGTTATTTTCTGTATGTGTAATATTTATAACACACGAATATTTGAATGTTATTTTTATTACTATCATTATAATTTACTTACATTTTACAAATACTAAAAATAATGTAACAAGTGAAACATGGCCCGCACAGATAGCAACCTATTTAAACCACATGACGTATTCGTTTATAATATAAACCGTCATAATCTTCAGTTAAAAAGAAAGCATGAGGGGTGCATTGGTACTGGTTGGCGTTAGCTCTCTTGACTTTGTATGTTCGATTCCGGTTGGGACTGTTTTTATCGTTTAATTTCTCTTTATTCTGACATGTGAGGCCCACTGGTCATGGAGACGTATATTAATGCTAATCAAAATATGGTGCCACGTCAACGCATTATACGATTGGACCACCATATTTGCACGCTCGTGCCAAGTTCTAAACTAGCTCGGCGTACGGGTCGCTTTCTTTCTTCCTGGAGAAGAAAGAAAGGCGATCTCGCCTCCTGCCGCCAGGGCGCCTTCCTCCGCCGCCGTCCTCCGGCGGCTCCCCTCCGCTGATGACCTCGGTCGTCGGTGGTGAGGGGGGTCGCCGGATCCACGCGTCTGGATTGTGTTAGGCATTAGTTTCTCGGGATTTTGGGTTGTTCATCGTCATGGCTTCGGCGGCGGCGATGGCGGTGCCGACTAATAAATCTTCAGATCCTTCCCCAACGAGGCGATCCACTTTTGGGCTGGATTTGGAAACCAGATTGTTCAAGCAAGGATGGTGCAGCGGCGGCGGCATCCTCGTGGTGGACATGTGTCCTCCGGCTCCGTCGTTGCGGCGGCATTTGCTCCAGCGCCGGCGTGGAGCTTGGGAGGTAGTCCAGGAGCGGATGCAGATTGTGGTCTGCATCGACGGCATCTGGAAGATGGTGGATTTGGGTTCGTGGTTCGTGGCAGGCAGGTATGGTTTCCTCGTCCAACGTCTTAGTTGGGCGGGGGTGCCAGATCTGAAGTTCGATGGCGTGTACGGGGTGTTGCCCCGGTCTGATTCGTTCAACGGCAATGGCTTCGCCTTTATTGGCGAGCCACCTTGGAGATTCGCAAAGCTGCATATCAGCAATGGAGCCGCGTCGAGCTCGGGTGTGGAGGTGATCCGTCATTTTCTCCTTTGGTGGCTGCTATGATGGTGCCAGAGGCAGGTGAAGGACGTTGTTGTCAAGCTCAGAGGATTCTTCAGTCTTGTTTGCAATTTTACTTCTTGGCTGGTGTTCCTGTGTGCAAAGATTAGCGTTCTGCTGTCTTTTCAGTTTGTCAGGTCGGTATGTATGTGGCTTGTACTATGATCCTTATGACATATGTATAAATGAGACACGTATTTTACCATGCAAAAAAAAAATTGCACAATATACGTCTGTGGATTGGACCACCGTATTTGCCCGCTTGTGCCAAGTTCTAAATCAGCTCGGCGTATTTTTCAAGTTTAGACAGTAAAGTGAACATTGGTGACAAGTTTAAGCACCACTAGTGATATTACCTTTAAACAGAAGCATAAAAGGAAGAGACGTGTTTTTTGCTCATGTTTCCATGGACGTGTGTTCATCTTTCTTCATGGCATCAGTCCTTAAGCTAAACCCAACACTTGGTTTTATAGGGTATCCGTTGTAGTTGAAGTGTGGGATTGTTGAAGGATTGTCCAGTGCAGCGTGTCATCGTGGGCGAAGACCATGCGTGAAGACAAGATGATGGGTGGCTATTTGCATGCCTCACCGAGGAGATCGAGCTGAATCATGTAGTGACGCGGTAACCAGCGACCGTGAGTCTTTGGTGAGTCCATATCTAGGATTGAGTCATGTAGCAAGCCTGGTTATTGTGTATTTTTACACATGCACCCTGTAACCAGTTAGTGAGAGTTGTGAAAATATATAAAATAAAATAGAGGCACGATGTGTGCCTCTTCATAATGTTTTGTTTTCGGGGGTTTTCCTAAAGTTTTATGCGCACGTATTAGTCTCTTGCGATCGAACCGGTCTTTGAGCTAAACTCAATACCTTGAGAGGCTGGTCGATAGCCTGCATTAATGGAGAAGGGGGACTGAAGCAGTGGCGCGAGGGATAACGGGTGAGTGCATAAAAGTTAGGTAGTCACTCCGATCCGAATCAGTTGAATTAATAGCTATCCTACGTCAATCTTTAGAATTGACAAAGCCCTGTAGATAAAATATGTCAACATCCCTTCCAATTTCCGGCGAAGCCGGGCCGGACCCCACAAAGGTGGCGGCGGGGCGGATCGGGGCCCTCGCGCCCCCAACGCCCCCCGACACTCCGCCCGCCACCCCGTCCAGCCGCGGCGGCACCCTCCCCTGCTGGTCCGGCGGGGCCAGATCCGGCCACCCCGGGGCGGCCTGGCCCCGCGCGTCGCCGGCCGGCCGCGGCCCCCCTGCCCCGCCATCCTCGGCCGTCACGGACGCCCCTCCCCTCGCGCCTCCCTCTCTGCCCACGACCCGGTCGTTTTCCGGCGATTCTCGGGCCTTGCTCCCACTCCAGCTGCTGCTCGAGCCTGCAGTCTACGGCGACGGCCGGTTGCGGGGCGTTCGCGGCCTGCCCTCTCGTGCAGGCAGCCCCCTCGTCTCCGGCGGCCCTCCCCCTCCCCAAGCAACGGTGATGGCTCTCGTGCGGAGGCGGCGACGTGTACGCGGTCGTGGCTTGGTCGGGACCCCTCGCGGTGGGTCTTTGCTGGTGTTCCGGCCCCGGCGGCTACAGGCCCGCGTCTCTCCGGTGTCCCTCGCTGCTGGCATTCTCCACCGGGCTGCTCCGGCGCGGCGACCGGGTAGCTGCGCCCCTTCCAGCCTACCTGGCTCGCCGTGATCCCGACGGTCAAGGCCACGGCAGCTTGGATCTGCGTGCTTCCAGTCCGTGCTTGCCGGCGTTGCTGGACGCCGTCGCGGCAAGACCCTCCCGCGTGGTTCGCCTCGTCGCCCGCCCTACCATTTACGCCTCAAAGCCTCCCCTTTTGCCAGATCTTGTGCCCTTGGGTGTAGAGGTGGTGCCACCCTCCTGCGGCAGGTGCAGCCCCACCAACCCCCATGAGTCGGTGATTCCAACCAGCGTTGGCCTCCCATCTTCGATCCCGGATTCGGCGGCTATGGGATTGCTCAACTTTAGGCCAGGGAGAAATCCCTGCTCGGCTCGCCGGTGCCGGTAGCGATGGCGCCCGCGGGTGTCGTTTTCCTCCTTGGAGGCGCTGCCAAGGCTTTCTTTAGTTGGGCCCCTCTTCGAGCTCGGGGGAAACCCTAGGTCCGGGTCTCCCGTACCGGATAGTGACGGAGTCTCGGCAGCGTTCTCCTTCTTGAAGGCACTATCTTGCTCGCTCGCGGTGTCTCCGGTTCTGGCTCGGACGATGTTGTAGTTCTCGTTGGTTTTGGTAGCGCCGCTATTGGCTCGGGTCTGGTGGGTTTAGCTGTGATGTATCTTCTGTTTGGGCCGAGCATCCCTTGTCTCTCTGCTCCGGGCACCATGTTCACACCTGTCTGCGTTCGTGTCATGTGTTGTACCCCCTGTACTGAATCTTCTTTTTCTTCTATCAATGGAATGATACGCAACCTTTGCGTATTTGGGAAAAAAAATATGTCAACATCTGTAACTTCAAATTAGTGTTTTCAGATTAATCAAAAAACTATATGTTTGATGATTGTTGATATCAAGATATATTCGTTGAAGGCCTTGATCAAATATTTACAAGTTTGATTTATAACAAAGCTAGTATTTAATTAATTTAAGTTGCAAAACATACAACACGCCGGAACTAGGCAATAAGGCAAGCTACATCAATATCTTGAGCCTTTGTCTTGTTTTTCTCCGAAAAAAAGGTGAAACACCCTCGGCCTCTGCATCGAGTGATGCACACACAGAGCCCTCGGCCTCTGCATCAATATCTTGAGCCTTCTTTGTCTTGTGAAAACGATAAGATATAGTTTCACATGTGGGTCTTCTTTCTTCCAACGACGTACAATGGAGGAAGGATCATGCACGGAGACCTGGAAAGCTCCCCTTCGGGGTGTGGGTGGCGTCAGTGAGGTACCCGGACAAATCGTGACGGCACATTGGGCACGTCGCCGCCTTGTAGAACCACGGTATGAGGCACCGGGTGTGGAAGGCATGAGAGCACGGGCAGCCTCACGGTGTCGGCTGCCGCCACAACCGACGCAAAATCCACCATACATATGCAGCAGCAGCAGCAGCAGCAGCACTCGACAGCCTGGGCACACTGAGCAGCGGCGACGGCCTCCTCGCACGCGAGCAGCAGCGCCCTGGGCTCGTTGTAGACGGCCGTCACGGACACGCTGATGGACATGTCGAGGTCGCGGTGCACCGCCCGGGAGACGCTCCCGTGCTGGTCGATGTCGCGCCGGCACTTGCAAATGTTAACCTGCCAACGATGAGCCCGCCCATGACGTGGGGCAGGAACCCGTGTTCCCAGTTGTCCGCGGCCAGGTCGAAATCGCGGACGACGGGGGTCTGCATGAACATCTGGTGGAGGGTCTCGTGGCACGACGAGTAGCTCCGGAAGAAGGGGCGGGGTCGGGGAGGTGGAACGCTTGGTCGAACGCCTGGGCCGGGTCCTCGTGCACGAGCCTCGGCACCTTGAAGCCCCCCACATCGCGCTGCTCGTAGCTGACGACAAGGTCGCCGTGGATGCGGACGGTGCACGGGCGGCTGGCATGACATCCGGGTTGGTCTTTATTTTGGCGGCCCCTTGCCCTCCGAGCCGGCACTCGGTCGCTGCCGCCGCCAGCCACGGCATGTTCTGGAGAGCCGCCGCCATCCAGTCAAGTTCACTTCTTGCTAGGCTGATCCCCGCCGTGTTCAGATATATAATGGAGGAATCAGAATCCTTGTCGTGTCCAAGTCCGGCTGGATATGCGTAGAAACAAAGCGAAACAAAGGCAGACTGTGCCTTTTGCGCGGTACACCGAGGCCGGGCGGCCTAAAGATTCGAACACAAGCCGGACATAAATGCAGCAAATTTCAGATCATTTTTGGTCAACGAAGTCTGGGCGGCTTACAAAGAGATAACACAAGCCGCATAATCCCATAAATTTACCGGCACCAGTATGTACCGGTTGACAATAATCCTACACTTACAGACAAAGAACGGGTTTTTAGTGCTAATTAACTTCTCCATCCTCCTGAATTTTAGGAATGGTGGGGCCCTTCCTTCCCTTATCCCAATCAAATGATGCCACATGTGACACTCCATGAAGCCTGTAAAAACGCGTCCGTCCTTGTGTCTAGCAAAGTCCACCTGTTGGCAATCTACCATTCGTCACTTTCCTCAAGATCCCTGACTTGGTATAAGAGCAACTCTAGCGGACCCCGCAAAACGCCCTGCCCCGCAAAATAACCGTCAAATTGCGGGTCGGGTCAAAAAATCTGCACGATCAGACCCCGCATCCCGCACCGGCCCGTAAAAATTTTGCGGGGCGCGGCAAATCTTCTCCCCAACCTCTATCTTCACGGGTTGGGAGGCCGACCCGAGCTCAACCCCTATCCGGCGCGAGATTTGGCAGGAGGGACATTTTCGCGCGCCCTTTCCCGCTCCCCGCACCCTCCGCCACCATTGCCTTCCCCCCCCCCCCCCCCCCCCCCCCCCCCCCGGCAAGCTCCGGCTGCTCCTCCCCGGCCGTCCCTCGCCGCCATGGACGACCCCATGCTGTCCCCCGTCACCGTCGAGGTCGCGCACGCCCCTTCCCCACGGGCGGATCTCGCTCCCGGCCATGTTGGCCCCGCCGCCGTCGCCCAAGCACACGCCGCGCCTGCCCGCAAGCGGCAGGGCAAGGTGGTTGTGCAGGGCGGGAATCCGGCTGCCCCTGCCGCGATGGCCCGCGCTCCGGGCGCCAATGCCGCAGTGTGATCCCGGCCGGCAGCGGAGAAGGCCGGCAAGGCCGCGGGCGCAAAGCGGAGGAAGGTTCCGACTTCAAGGAAGCCATCTTCTTCAACCTCTCACTCCACCCCCCCCCCCCCCCCCCCCCCCCCCGCAAGGAGGTGCTCCGGCGATGCCGTTCAACGGTGCCGCTCCAACCGCGAGCGAGGTGTTCGACGAAATGGCCGGAAGGTATATCTCTTCGGTCCTCGGCGATTCTCTTTCATTTTTTGCCATTGTTCTCGATAGCTCGTGACTTGTTATCGTTCGCTATAGCAGTGGTTCGAACAATGCAACAACCGAGTTCGTGAACTTGTTGGACAGGAACGCGGTTGACATTGACCAAGCCCCTTTCGAACCAGTCGACTACCATGAAACGGAGGGCGGCGTGGACGATCATGGTTGTGCGAACGAGTTGGAGGAGATCGAAGCGGAAGCGTTTGAGCATTCACAAGCAAAAACTAGGAAAAGCCAAAGATCGAAGAACTACACGATCTTGGAAGATCAAGCTTTGATCAAAGCATGGAGTGCGGTGTCTCTTGATGCATGCACGGGTACTTCTCAAACCTCTAAGAGATATTGGCAAAGGATCGAAGATCAATACTTCTGCATTATGAAAAACTACTCCAATAGGACTCCACGCACATTTCGGTCGCTTCAAGGTCGTTGGGAGAACATCAAGCCTATGTGCAGCCGTTGGGCAGCTTGCTTGGAGCAAGTACGCAATGCACCTCCAAATGGCACCGTGGAGTCCGACTATGTGAGTTTGTTTGCCTTTGTTCAAGTTGTGCATCATCATAATGTATCATGAGAAATGATTGCATCACTTTGTTCACATTGTGCAGGACAAGATTGCTCAACATTGATACAAGGACATGGAAGCTTCGGAAGGAAAATTCTTTAAATTAGAGCATTGTTGGGATTTGCTCCAAAAGTGCGAGAAGTGGAAGTTGATCGACAAAGAATCCCCACCAAAGAGAGGCTCATTTACAAACATGGATGAAGATGAGGATGATGATGGCCCAAGAAATTTGCACAAGCCCGATGGCGACAAGAAGACTAAAGAGAAGATGAAGAGAGAGCAAGAAGCATCGAGCTTGAGGGAGAAGATTGATGCCATGGTGCAATCAAACGAGTTGATGTTGTTGAAGTCGTTGGAGATCAAGAAAGAGTTGGCCGAGAAGAAGGCAAAAGAGAAGCAAGAAAAATGACAAATGCTCAAGGAAGAGGGGCTGCGCAGAGCTGCCATTGAGGAGAGAAAAGCACGCGCCTCTGAAAACAAATCGATGTCATTGTTGCTCGCCGAAGAGAAAAAGATCATGTCAATGAACCGCAATGACATGGACGACGTCACCAAAACATGGCATGATATGGCAAAGAGAGAGATCTTGAAGAGGAGAATGGTCGCCTCGGCCGGTCCGTGTGCCAGTTCCGGTGATGTTTTCTCTGCTCCATATGGTGGCAATGTGGATGATTTCGGTGCAGGAGTTGGAACAAGCGACGGAGGTAGCTACGGTGGCGCCGATGAACTTCAAGATGGACTCCATGGCGCGGAGTGAAGATCGACCCCCAAGATGATGCCGGACATGGGCGCAAACCTTTGCATGACCTCTTTTGCTTAATGAACTTCGCTTTTATTTGCGCGCAAACTGTTTATGTCATTTGAATTTGAACTTGTTTGTGAAACCCTATGTCAAATTCCAGATTTGCAGTTTTTCTGTTTGCGGGTCGTTGCGTTGGTGCCCGAGCAGAACCCGCATAGCCGACCCGTAAAAAAGCATATTCCGCGAATATACTTTTTTACAGATCCGTTTGGGGGGTCTGCATCTGTGCCAGCCCGCGCCGGCCCGCAAAAGCGGTTTTGCGCAAACTGCAAACGCGTTTTGCGTGCCGGCGTTTTGCGGGGTCTGCTAGAGTTGCTCTAAACTTGTAAACTAATTCCCTCTTGTACCAGGTGAATAGTACATCTGTCAGGACTAACAAAACATAGAGTGGACCTCATTAAGACTAGCAACAATGGATAGTAATATAGACTAGTAACATGAGTCTATGTTACTACCTCTATAGTGGAAAGTAACATATACTAATGCCACACTTCATTTATTAGGCTATAGACACATCTTGTCTTGATATGTGTGATGTTACTCATACTCCCTCCATTCCACAATGTAGTGCCTATAGATTTTGGTAAAAGTTAAACTTTGCCAACTTTGACCAAGTATATAGAAAAAACCATCTACATCTACAATACCAAATATGTACATTCTGAAAATATAACTCACGATTTATCCAATGATGTGCATTTGGTATTCTAGATGTACCTACGTACTTTTCTCTGTAAACATGGTCAAAGCTTGTAATGTTTGACTTTTGTAAAAATCTATAGGCACTATATTATGGAACGGAGAGAGTACTAAGGCTGGTCATAGTGGGGGTAACTTAGCTAGTAACATAGCGCACTTCGAGAAAATTCTGCTTATGTGGCAAGTAATTAATGAGAGGTGGTAACATAATATGTTACTGTAACATAGCGCTTTCCAAGACGAGTCTACGAGCTAATAAATGAAGTCATCTATGATACTACTATTATGTTACTTTGCATTATGAAGGTAGTACTTTAGACTACTGATATATGCATGACAGTAGTCTAAGTTACTCCCCACTGTGACCAGCCTAATAGTAACTAGCTATATTATTACTTTTCTCTCTTTCTTCATTTATTGCTTGCCACATCATCTACCTTATCTTGATACTCCACTGTGTATGTTACTACCTATATTACTTCCATTGTGTGATGTTACTACCTATATTACTTCCACTGTGCGTAGTCTAATGTGCAGCTCTTTTACAGGAGAAACTGTGCATGTACACCGCAACATGCATTAGAGCAGGTATAATAATCCTATTCAGCATGCTACAAAGGGTCCCACCTCAGCAAACTTCTGAGCTGGAGGAGGGTAAAGGCAAGAGAGAGAAGGGAATGGGCGCTTGACAAAGCGCCCGGCTGCAACACAAGAAGCGAGAAAGTTCTGCCCGCTTGCAGCCTGAAGCGAGCGATAGCGCCACTGCTCCCAATCCCCTGCATCTCACTGTCCAATCAACCGCCTTTTCCTTTCTCCACACTAGTAAGCTTGCACGTGCAATGCACGTCTCGACTAACACTCTTTTCAATGATACACCTACTACAACTCACATGCATTTAAAGATCAAGCAGCACACTCACCAAGCTTGAAAATAATAGTCACCATATGTGGCCCGCTATAATCATGTCATTTGGTCTACAATGAGAAGTAGTATACCCAGAATTAGATCCATGTTTATATGGTCCAATATTGCTCGTTGAACAGACTATGAGCAATAAATGTAATATGAATGAATAAAAATGGTAAACGGAATACAACCACAAATAAAGGTAGCATAAATATGGAGAAAATGGAACTGGACAACAATGCCCAACCATGTTATCATTTTTTAGAGTAACTTCAAACTTGATTGTGAGATATCATCTATTCCAAACCAATAATACATAAAAACACATTGAAAAGAGAATATAAAAATCAAGCAATACAATTTGCGATTGCTCTACTAAGAAAATCAATTGTACAACACTATCTTGCCTCCATTGAAATATCTTCATTGAGATTATGTTATCTGCTTCCTCTTCATCCAGATTCATCACTGAGTTTAAATGCTCATTTGTGGACGCTCAACATAGGAGATCAATAATACTTCTACTTCTACAGTAAATCACTAAAGGGAAAGACACTTCACAAGCATTTCTCACATTGCCGTATATAATAGTACCTACTGTCAGTGTAAGAAAACAACAACAACGAAAAACAACCAAAATTATATGCATTATATGACCTGGTACCCACACTTTCCAAGGTAAATTCATTAGTTAATAAGCTGAAACTATAGATAGTGGTTGAAATAAGATGTGCCTGTACAGCAACCCAAGTACCAATTTAGCCATACTGACAACAACCAACAAAAAAGGGTTACTAAAACCTGAAAAATAAGTGAAATTTTCTTCCAGTATATTTAAATCACATACTGGCACAATTCTTTTAAAGTAACTTTGGCCAATATCAGTTTTTATGTATAAAGTTTCAGGCCTAAAGAAGAAAATGCATATCGACATACTTGAATAATGGGCGCATGAAAGTTGGTTAAATAAGTCAACTATTTCTGCCCAATAAAGATTTGAATTCAATTTATTGCCATATGACCTAGTGAATAGTTTATCAATGTGTAACCATGCAAAGAAAGAACTTGCCCGACCAAACATGAGTGAAATTGTTGATTCAAGATGTCCTACATGAATACTTGTACTCAAGGGTCAAGGCCTAAGTATAAGAGAATTAATGTGAGTTCCGATATTATACAAACTCATCCCGATGATATCATTTCTACAAATATGAACCTTAGTTTGCTTCCTGTACTGATTCCACCACCTGGATGAAAAGTTCTAGAGGACTTCACCAACGGTCAAACCAAAAAATATTTTATGTGCCACAGATAGCCTAATGCTCTAGTAAGTGCAATGCTAGTAAAGATAAGATGTGTTTCATCCAGAGCAATCTGAATTGTTGTTTTGACGCATTGCACAAAATGAAGAATAATGAAGGACACAACAGCAGACCTTGAAATAACTGTAACATGTAAATTACACTGACCTACAAAAGCAATATGAATTAAATTGCATACTATTTTTCCATATGTATTTTCAAAACAAACGTGTACCCCACACAGAACTATAGAAAGAACAACTTACGCAGTTGCGACCTGCGGTAACATAAATCCAATTCACACTCCTTTCTGACAAAGGGGAAAGCATATCATTTAATCTAAACCAATAGGCAAGTCTCCCATCTTCAACCATTTCTAGCAAATAGACAGCCAAGTTAGTTGAATGTCAACAAAGAACAAGGGAAGACATATGAAAACCGAGTTCATGTAAATAGAATGATAGAAAATCCACAGGTTTTGGGCACTGCAACCAAAGCCAGGATGTCGTTGGCATCCAGCCTGAACAAATGGAAATGTTCATGCAAATACAATGCAAGAAACAACAACATTCAGACATACGAAACCTCACGAACAACAAGATACAATAATCTCATGTCATCATCTGACTGAAACCATCCTATAAAGCACCAAATAAATAAAGATTTAGAAATTGTTGCGTTGCTCATTATACTTAGCAGTGACGGTACTGAATTTGATTCCAAACAAAAAGCTGGAAAAGAAAGTACAATAATTCATGTTACCCACAAAACTGACTACCATCCGGTAATCTGTAAAAAAATATGGCCTATACATGAGTAACATGGTTTATTTGGAATATTAATTAATTTTCAAGCATTATTGTCACGAATGAAAAACAGAGATAGTTATCTGCAGTCCACAAAGATAGTAAAACAAACCATACATAAGAGTATAAATTATATGAGCAGATAGAACCGAGAACTATTATGTGGCAATAAACTCATACAGCAGGTTCTGTAGCAATCAAATTATACAAAACTTCCATAGAATCTGCACCTTATACAAATTAGAGATAGAAGAAAAGCACCTGATTTGTTTTCCTCATATGAAACTGTCATCCATCAAAGAAATATAATAGTTCCAGGTTTCCGTTGTTACTTTTTATAGCTATTGTTTTTGGCACCTAGCAACCTCGATGAGTGAAAGAATTACGACACATTTTATTTCATATTTCTGGTTGCAGTAGAAAATATAACTTGAGGTTATGTGCATTTCTCGACTCTCCTATATGTGATGTACATCTTAAATGTCCCACACTATGTCTCTAGCAGAAGCATCCTCGATCAGATGTCAGCCTTCATTGTTGTTGCTAATAAAAATATAGGCATAGAACAAATATAAAGTTAAATTAGCCATGTAAGAGACATCCGCCAGACTACGTTGCCTAATAAAGAGCTTGTCGTCAAAGATAAACCTGTGATGGAAGCAACAAAAAAATTATATTGATGCTCCTTCACTTTTTAAATTGCCTTAAAGACCAGCTGCCCAATATTTGTGATCTGAATTGGAAGTATCGCCGGTTTCATAAGATTACAGAATTCAATACAGGAGCACAAAGTAAAACTTGCATAAAGTAATAAAGGTAAAACCTTTCTTGTACCTCCTGAATCCTTCATGGCTTATGCCCACATCTTCAGATTCTTTACAAAATTGGCATTAATCTGGAAAAAGGGAAACTATGAGTCAACATCTTTTCTTACCAAACAAAGGTCAATAATTTATGCCCTAACATTTAACCATAGGAATATCCTCTCTATCTCATATCAAAGGGCTTGTCAACATGTAAACGAAAGCGGTTGGGGCCCAGGTTGGCCTTCAGAATACACACCATTACAAATAAAATATTCCAAAATGCTTTCATATTGAAAATAATTAACCAATTGTAGTCATTCACCGAAAATACCTTTTGAAAAATCTGAGCATATATAGTCGTTCTGACAAAATTGCTTGGATATATACTGAGAAAATTCAAATTACAATTGCTAACTATTTGCTCCGTGGTCATGAATCTGGGATTGTCCAGTTATTGGTTAAAAAATTAACTAAGAAACATACAAAAATCCACTTATAATTGTGTTGAACCGCAAGCTCTTGTGCATCCTCAATTCATCTAAACAAAACAAAAGACACAAAAAAGATCGAGGAAACCACCAGGCACGGGGAGGGAGATCGAGTGTGAGGTGCAGGGCAGCGGGGCTGGGTTTTGGGGGGGTGAGGGCCGGCGGTGGCAGAGATTATTGGGGCGTGGTTGCTAACTACCGAGGCGGCGTGTTCGGGAGAGGAGAGCGGAAGCCGGCGTTTTTTTTCCTTCTGATGAAAGAGTTGGGAGAGGTTAGGGGCTAATGGCATGGTGGGTAATTAAAACATAAAACGAGTTTAGTGTGTTGGGGCGATGTAGATCATAAGATCGTAGGATTTGATGGATGGGATAAAATGGTTCTCCGCCATTTCTTGCTTTTATAGGAGTAGTAGATGCATGCAAACATTGATTACCCTAGCCATCTAACAGCTCGTATAAAGCCAGCTTATTACACCAGACTTTTACTATAGAGGCTATTGCTGACATGGCACCGGTATAGAGCTAGTAGCCGGCGTTTCTATTAGCCATGCTCTTACAAAGTATTCTCTCTCCCCTATGCAAACGACTTCTTTAATTTGATAGTAAAAATTTGGATGATAGATATCTTCTGAACCATAGCTTCGTTTTTTATTTTTTATACATTATAATTCGTAGGGAGAAGATCTTCAGAACAAGCTCAATGAAGGATACATTTGAACTAGTTTTAATTTTTACTGTTTCACTGGTTTCAAAAAATATAATTTTACTCGTTCAAAATTCAGTATTTTAATATGCACATTTCACTCATTTAAAAAATATTTCAAGTATTTCAAAAACACTTGATTAAGTCAATACATAAAACTGTTTCCTTTCATTTCAAATTTAAAACATGTTTCACTGATTTCACTTATTTCAAATCACTGGTTTCATTAAAAAATGATATATTTGAGCTAATGTTTGTTTAATATATTGCAGTTATCTTTTAAAGCACTTTCATAAAACAAAAAGTGTTTTGCTTTGTAAAATTATTTCATATATATGAAATAATTAGTTACACACATGAAAACAATCCATTTCACATATCCAAAATGTCCGGTTTCACACCGAAGATGTCCGGCACACAACATGGCCAGCTGGCTTCATATTTTTCGTGGTTCATATCATGCGAGTTATAGCAGTCCTAGGGAATTTGTTCAGTGTTGGAGTTATCATATTCCTGTTAATGATTGTGACAATTTTTATAGGATACGTACCACCTTGGGGTCAGATGTCCTTTTCGGAAGCAACAGTAGTTACAAACTTAGCTAGCGATCATACCAGTAGTAGGAGATACCACAATTACTTGGCTTTGCCGTGGTTACCACGTTAAATCGTTATTTGTCCCCATCATTTACTCTCCCTTATTTTTATTAGGCGCCATTCTACTTCGTCTGTGCGCATGTGCGTGTATTCCTTGTATTCTTGAAATAAAAAAAGTAATATCTCATATTGAAATGCAAATGTACAAACCTTCCATGACACATAAGATACATACTTTGCTTTCAATCCAACAATAAGTGTCACTAATTTAGTACAACTTCATATTAATTTTACACTAATTTATTTTGGGACGAAGAGAGTACATGTTATCCATCAACCACAATTGCATCCTTTGTTTCCTTGAAGGAGAACTCACCTGTCTTATGTTAAATGTTAGAGACCATTTCATATCCACCCGATCTCCTCCTCTGCGCAGGAAGCGATGCGGTGCCTCCGAGCCGCTGCTGCAAGAACAACAACAAGGCCAGCAGCACTGCCCCGCAAGGTATAACCACGTCCCACACGATGCTGAAGAGGTCACCGCGGGGGCTCGCGTACAGGTGAGAGGAGCGCATGCTTGGCGTGTAGACATGGGCTCTGACCACATCGTACACATGAGGCGCCACACGGACCATGGTGCCCCCTATGTAGAACCATGGTGAGATCACCCCAACTCTGGATTTTCCTAAGGATGCGTTTAGGATGACCTGCGGGAGGAGGAAGCCATCCAGTATCAGCCCAGCGTACGACACAAGGTCCTCCCAGATCGTCGCCGGCCCTTCACCCGTGCTGATCATTGACGGGTCGCCGCTCATGGCACGGGCGTTGATCCCGCGGATTATGGCGGCGAAGGCCCCTCCGAGAGCGTACAATGGTAGACATATCCACAACACGGTCCTCTCGGACACGGTGGATGTGCGGCGGCCTGACCACGCCAGCTGAAGAAGGCACAGCTGCAGCATGAAGGCGATCAGCGTAGGCGCCCTCATCATGACCTCGTTCATCTCTAGCCTCCGGCTCGTGGAGTAGTAGAAGTCATAGTACTGGCTCCTCCTGCTTGCAAACAGGGCCTCAGAGTTGAGCGCGAGAGGGGCGAGATACCCCATGGTGACCACGGTGAGCATGGTGATCGATGTCGCCGCAGCCGCCTCTGGGTTCCTCTTTGTGTGGAGGATCTGCAGGATGATGAAGACGCACGACAGCGTGGTGGAGGCCAGCAGGAGGACACTCTCCATGTCCATCCTCGATATGGCCTCAAACACTTGTGAGGAGTACATACCATAGGAGGTGAAGTCGACCTTCTCGAAGAAGAGGCGGTCCGTCTTGTCTCTGAGACTACTGATCACCCCCGTGCCATGCCCTTGCGCCTTGGAATCGAGGGAGGCGAACTGCACCGTTACCAGTGTATGGCAGTCCGTCGAGCCGTTGTGCTCCTTGCAGCCGACCATGCACAGGATGCCCCTGTTGGGATCATAAACACCTTCTGCTGAGATCTTTCTCTTCTCATAGCCAACTGAGTAGTTTAACATATTGGTAGGACGCACCCAGTTATCAGGTGGAGCAGTGTAGCGTATGGTGTAGCTGACATTCAGCAGAGCCGGCTCTTTGTCTTCCACGGCCACAGTGTGCTGGAAGAAGGCGTCATCGGCGGCCAGCCTCTCGCCGGCGAGCATCACTGAGCCGATTGTGACTGGGTAGGCTTCTCCACCCCAGATGTCCAGCCCGTCGAAACGAAACGCAAAGTCACTGACAGTACAGTTAAAGTCAGGGAACGGGTGTGACCCCGTGATCTTCTTCTTCCCCATGCTGATTTCCAGGTAGTGCTTCCTGGCCTCCCCGAGCACCGTGGCGTTGTAGCTGTACTTCACGTCGGAGAGATTGGTAGAGCTTCTTTGGTCGTCCATGCTCGACGCTGTTATCATGCCGTGGATCAGTCCAGAGCCGGCGTTGGTCGAGTTCCAGAGCATCCCGGACACGATGCTCCGCTCCCGCATCGTCCATATGGCCGGGAACCAGAAGCTCATCCCGATCCCGCATCCGTGCTCTCGCACCGCCGGAGCAGACGACAGCACCGGCAGCGGAACCCGGCACGCCGTGAGGCAGAGCATGCGCCGATCCGAGTCCCAGTGCCCGTCGGCCACGACGGCTTCCTCACGTACCAAGAAGCGTCGTCGGCGGCGGTAGTACCGGCGCCTCTCGGACGACCCGGTGTCGTTCGAGAGAACCGCATATGCGCGGACGTGTACGGCCGCGCCGTCCGTGGTGCAGCGCATCTGGTTCACGCGCATCCGGGGAAGCTGAGCGCCGCCGTGCTCTAGTCTGTACGAGGTCATGAGTTGTTGGGTCAGGTGGCTGCACGCAGAGTTGTCGCCGCCGAGCATCCGGAGCGACTCCCTGTCCGGGTGCTTCGGTGGCCTGAGGCTGCAGGCCGTGCGGTCGGAGCCGTACTTGTAGTCGTCGCCCTCGGCGTACGCGACGAGGCGGAAAGTCCCAAGGCCGGAGCCGCCCTCCAGACTGCCGGTCACAAAGGGATCAGCGAGGCTGGGAGGATTCGGGACGCGGAGGCGGAGGGCGACGTCGGGGTAGTGCTTGAGGGAGCCGTCCTTGGCGCGCTCGGTGCCCATCCCGACCATGCAGAGCTGCAGAGAGGCCGAGGAGTAGTGCCCGTCGAGGACGAAGGAGACGGACGCAGGGAAGCTGTAATTGTCGCGGCGTCCACCGGTGAGGGTGAATGTGGCGGTGAGGTGGAGGAGAGCCGGGTCTTCGGTGCGGGAGATGCCGTGTGGGAAAAAAGCAAACGAGCGGTCATTGTAGAGATCATCATCTTCAGGGGGAAACAGGCCGGCGGCGCCACCGGAAAACTGGCCGGCGGAGATCTGGAAGGAGCGGGTGAGGGAAAGGGCGTCGTCAGCGTCGGTGTGGCGGTCGTTGGCGGGGGGCAGGGATGGGCAGGCGATGGAGTAAGAGGAAGCGGTGACAGCGGCCGAGAGGGTGGCGGTGGACGCAAGGAGAAGGAAGCACAAGCAGAGGTGGTACGTGTGCATGCTGGGATTCCTCCCTGGTGGCGGCGCCATTCTTGGTTGGTTGGTTGAGCTTGTTAGCCCGGCCATGGCCATGTGTTAGTACGTACTACGTACTTACCCGAGGGAGTACTAGACTACCAGTAGAAAACTGCAGGGTGAAGTGGACGCTGCAGTGCTGCGATGTGGAATGGCTGACTTGTTTGTTGGCAACTTGCATGTATCGAAGAAAAGTTGGGAGGAAATAACGAAGAAAAAATGTGTCTAGTGGAAAGTTGGGAGGAAATATCGAAGAAAAAATGTGTTTAGTGGTGAGAAGCATAATGGAATGGCCAATGGGTCCACGCACTTATCTTGTCCTGGTTTTTCAAAGTAAACGTCAACGGTCAGTGAACCCGGCCTTTCGTTTTCATTGACGAGCCCTGCCCATAATCATACTCAAGTTAATTAACGGGGTAACCTTTTCGAAAACAAAAATAATAGTGGAGTAACCAAGGATGCTTCACACGTATTCCCTTTTTTCAAAGTACTGAAAGTTCTTAGATTGTCCCAAGTTAAACTTAATTAAGTTGGATTTATAATTAGATTTGTATTTATACAGTAGATCATTGTGAATTTTTGTTCACGAATTTGAAAAATTAGTGAATTCAAAATATGTTTGCATATTTAAAAAGTGTTTGAAAATGTTAAAAAAAAGGTTCACCAGATTGAAAAAATATGTCCACGGATGTAAATATTAATCACGAATTTGAAAAATTGTTGTGGATTTGAAAAATATTCATGAATTGCAAAAATGTTCACAAATTAAAAAAAATTCTAATTTGTAAAATGCTTCCAAAATTTAAATAAGAAAATGAAGAAAGGGATACAGATGAGAAGGAAAGAAAACAGAAAATGAAAAACCAGAAAAGCCAAAGAAGAAAGAAAAAAGAAACTTCTAGGACATTCCCAAAACTGGACGAAAAGTTCTGGTAGCTTCCAAAAACCACAATGTGTGTTGACATTATAGCCAATGAGGTAGCCCAGGAAACAACGTAACGTTAGCGAGCAAATTTTGTTTTTTCTTGAGAATTCGCCCTCTCTAGGCACTTTATTCTATATAATAGGCGAGTTCATATCCAATTCAACAGGAACAATCAGATGATCAGGAATTACAAGAAAATCACAAGTACCAGGACCTTGAACAACAACCTCTCTTAGCGCAGCATGAGCAGCTGCATTAGCGCACCTCCTAGTGAACTGAAACTTGAACCCCTGAAATGTCGAGAGAATAAATCTCATCTCTATGAAATATGGTATCCTAAATCTGCCTAAGAACTGGCCAGATTTAAGTAAAAGAAGGCAAAACTTGTCAAATCTCACAATCCATCCATCTCTAGGTCAAATTGTAGGGTAACACAGCAGAAAACAAAAAATTTCCATACTACGGGCATGCCCAGGACCAGTATGAAGATGCACACAAGGTTTGATCCAATCATTATCTACTCAAAAGCGCAACGAAAGGAGAGTTGGTGGAGATCATCGGTGCAGATACCCTCAATTGCGATTTTACAACCTCCCAGCTGCGAGGATATAATCCTAGAATTTTTCTACTCTCTTTGATACATGTTACTTGTCGCTGAAATGGATGTATCTAGCACCCAAACACATCTAGATATATTCGTTTCGTGTGACAAGTAATATGGATTGAAGGGATACGTTCATTAAAAGTTTGATCATTATTACGGGTCAGGTTTAATAATGTTCAACTTAAAATAAAACTACTAAAACTATAATTATTTTGGAATCGGATGAAGTACCTTTGGCCTGCTTGGTTTACTCTGTAACTTGAATATGAGCAAACCAATCTGTGGTTGGATGGTTAGGAGCAGTGGCGGAGCCAAGATTGGAGAGAAAAACGTAACCATAAAGCTGTAACTACCTTAAAGAAATATCGCATACGAAAATATACGAAATATGATTCAATTGTGCAATAAATTCTGATTGTAAACTACTTAATGATACAATAAACGGAAAACGGTGCGGGATAAAAAGGAGTACCAAATTAATGGTTTTCTTCATCGGTGCTTCCCATATCTTGAGCTGAATGAGAGGTGTAGAAACCCACCTTGAGGGCACTGGTGAAAAACAATCTCACGTCTTCTATTTCTACAAAATGAACCGATTTGATTTCCATCAACACATTGCACATATTTTCATATAGAGTCATTAAGATTAAATCATCCATACCGACATACTAACATACACAATGCATTCACTCATACACCCGGTACAATAAACTGTTACAACGAAAGGTGAACTGTACCCACTAATGTAATTGAAAGAGCTTTCCCTTTGTCTCTATATTTAGAGCACATTGCTGAACATAGACAGGAACGATGAGTTTTCTTTCTCGAACCAATCTCCATTTGACGCGGACAGGTGAAATCTAACAAGCGAATCCAGCAAAAACTGAGGGAGCTCGTATTCCAATACCCGCGTGGACGTCAGAGCCTCAGAATCATCACATGGAGTCGGTTCAGGGCCTCAGAGGTACTGCCGCCCTTCGGGGGATTTTGGAGGCGGATGGCGACTGCAGCCAGCAGCCAGCGACCGGGCCGGGCACTCGCGCAGGACGACGGTAATGGAGGCCGGCGGCGTGCGAGCAATCGAGCAAGGAGGAGGCGAGACCGTGCGGGCGATGGAGGCTGCGACTAGTCGTGCCGTGCGTGTGTGCGTAGTGAGGGAGAGCTACGTGGGTTGCTCATTGCTGTGAAACAGCCAGGCTTTGGGCCTTCGGCTGTGCTGCGGTGGGCTAAACCACGGGCCAATACGAAAAAACTAACTAGGTAATAGCTGGAAAAAACCCTACGCCCCGGGCTTGGGCCCTGGGTGCCCGGGGCCCAGCTCAGCCCCTGGTTAGGAGGGCGATGGTATTCCTTACCCATCGGGGTTCAAATACTGGCGCTCGTATTTATCTTGAATTTATTTCAAAATTTCTGACGGTACGTGTTCAATGGGTGGAGACGTTCGCATCGACTACGAGACGCCTACGATGACTTCGTAAAATCTCAAGATGACATGTCGGCTTAGTCTCTCGAAAATGTTCATAGGGATAAGGTGTAAGTGCGTGCGTTTATAGGGATGAGCATACACACGTATATATAATCACTTGCGTCTATACTGTGTTAAAAATATTGAATACAATTATGGGCAGGGTTCGTCATTGAAAATGACACGCCGGGTTCACAGACCGTTGACGTTTACTTTGAAAAATCGGGACAAGATAAGTATGTGGGCCTGCTGGCCATTATGCTTCTAACACATTTTCTTCCCATTTTCTCTTACAAGTTGCCCTTCGGCATCGCAGCACGACAGCATCCACTTCACCCCTACTAGTAGCCTAACTAATTCTGTACTGACCTATGGCCGGGCATCCTTGATCGGTCGGGTCCATAACGGGCTGCGAGCCGGGCCAAAAGCCCGCTCGTCACGTCCAGGCTGACTTGATCCCCTCCTGTAAGAGGGGGAAGAGAAAGCCCTATAGTAGTAGAAAAAGGGTCTTTAGTCCCGGTTTATAAGGGCCTTTAGTCCCGGTTCATGTTACTAAAGCCTCCCCCTTTAGTCCCGGTACTTACACGAACCGGGACTAAAAGCCCTCCACGTGGCCGCTGCCTGGAGGTCCACCTTTAGTCCCGGCTCTCCACGTGGCCGCTGCGTGGAGGTCAAAATTTTATGATTTTTTTTATTTTTTTATTTTCAAATTTCTGAATTATTTTAACCTCTAATCTCTAATCCCCTCATCACTGCTCAATTTAACCTCTAATCTCTAATCACCCCTCATCATTTCAAATCATCTAACTTCCCAGACGGTCACCCATCCTCTCACTACTCCAGCCTGAGCACACTTAACTTCCGGGTTCTATTCTCCCTCGTTTCCAAGTCTGCACTTGTTGTTTTCCTGACAATACTAAGATGTCAATCCTATTAACCCTCAGGAATTTAGCTTGAGCATGAAGTCACACATTTCACTGTTTGAGTTTGAAACTATTGTTCAAAAAAAAATAATTATTTAGTAACATGATATTTCTTGAATAAGTAGTTTGACCATAGTTTGACCACAGTTTGACCAGATTTGACCAAAATACAAAAAAACTGAAATAATTATTTGGTAACACTAATATTTCTTGAATAATTAGTTTGACCATTGATTGACCAGATTTGACCAAAATTTAAAAAACTAAAATAATTATTTAGTAACACTAATATTCTTGAATAATTATTTAGTAACACTAATACTTCTTGAATAAGTAGTTTGACCAGATTTAACAAAAAACTCAAAAAAAACAGAAATTTGAGCATAACTTTTTTTCCTTTTAGAATTTGAGGATTCTAAAAATTTGCAAACATGGGTTGTAAGCAGTCAAATCGGATGCGGATTTTCGTGCTGAACATTTTGATATATTATACGTTTTTTTCTGACATCGTATGCAAAAGTTATAGCCATTTTACATTTTCCCTACACTTTTTGCAAAACATGTGCAAATTTAAGTTTTTTAAATTTTCATAACTAGTACATGTAGTAACATAACTACATCTGGAAGGATTTTAATTTTTGAAGTTTTTATCATTTTCTTTTGCTTTTTACAAAACTGAAAAGGCGATCCACCGGGGGGGGGGGGGGGGGGTAGAGTTTGAAAATGGGATCTTTAGTACCGGTACTAATGCCTCAAACCCCATTAGTACCGGTTGGTGGCTCGAACCGGGACTAAAGGTCTAACCTTTAGTACCGGTTGGTGCCCACGAACCGATACTAATGGGCATCGCACCCTTTAGTCCCAGTTCGTGGCACCAACCGGGACTAAAGGTCCCATTTGAACCGGGACTAATGCCTGTACGGTGCCCTAGCCGCTCGAACCAGGACTAATGCTCACATTAGTCCCGGTTCGTAATGCACCCGGGATTAATGCTCTTTTCTGGCCAAACCAAAGCCCTGTTTTCTACTAGTGCTAATGGATTTCTTGGGATGTTTGCACAAGGCCGAAGTATTTGGGAGGGCTTGGTTTCCGAGATATAGAAATTTTCAACATGTCACTTTTGGCAAGACAAGCATGGCGGATTATCCAGGAGCCGCTGACTTCAAGTGCAAGAGTATTGAAGGCAAAGTACTTCCCAGCAGGCTCTTTCTTGGAGGCCGATACAGGTAACAATCCGTCACAGATTTGGAGGGCCATCATCGATGGAAGGGAAGCTATTGCTCAAGGTTTGATTAGAAGAATTGGGACTAGAGAATCAACAAGAGTTTGGGAAGATAATTGGCTACCACGGCCTGGTTTGATGAAGCCGATGGTACCTTTAGTAGCTGAGAAATCGACCTGGGTTTCAGAGTTGATTGATAGCTCTTCTGCTTCGTGGAAAGAAGATATGGTGCGTTCGGTGTTCCTCCAAGTTGATGCGGATATCATCCTAGGGATTCCAAGTTGTACAAGGAGAGTGAATGATTTTTGGGCATGGGGAGAAGATAAAAGAGGCATTTTCTCGATTAGATCGGTATACAAATTCCTGGCAGGTTTGAAGAGGAGCAATGATGAGCTGTTACAATCTGCAGGTGGCCACTCAAACCACACAGAGGATGAAAGGGCATGGACCTGTTGTGGAATATGAAGATCCCATCAAAAATAAATGTGTTTGTGTGGAGACTGTGCCATGAGACTATACCTACAAGAGATCTATTACATCACAGGAATATGTCTAGCACAAAAATCTGTGCTTTCTGTGCAGCCGAGGATAGTTGGAAGCATGCACTGATAGACTGTGTAATGGCAAGAAGCATATGGTCTCTATGTTCAGAAGAAGTAATGGTAGATAATTCGTCTATGAATGCAAAGAACTGGATGTTCACGACCCATGAAGCGTTATTGCATGAGGATTTCACCCGAGTGGTGGTAACTTTGTGGGCGATATGGCGAGCCCGGAGAAGAGCAGTACATGAAGATATATTTGAGAGCCCGTTCATGACGTATTCATTTATCAATGTTTTTCTCAGAGACATTCAGGTACTGGAAAAGGACAAGTAAAAGTAGACAAGCAATACAGAGACAGGACCGGCGGTGTGGCTGAGACCACCGGAGGGCTTTGTGAAAATTATTACGGATGCAACTGTAGCAACGGGGGGACCTTTTGTTGCGGCGTCGGCTGTGTGCCGTGACCTTCCTGGGAGCTTCAGTTATCATAGTCAAGGGTATTACAGCAGCAGCCACTCTGGAGGCCCTGACGATCAGAGAAGGTCAAGCTTTGGCCGAGGATTTATATGTCCACAGAATTCACATTGCATCTGATTGCAGGACAGTTGTTACTGATATTGGGAAGAACTTGATGTCGGAGTACGGAGCTATTGTACATGAAATTATAGGTCGTTCTAGTCTTCTCAATTCTTGTAATGTTCACGAGTTTGGAGCTCGAATTTCGAGGCTCACAATCTTTCTAAGCATGCTTTAAATCTCGAGCTTGGACGTCATGTTTGGTTGGGCCAGCCCAGAGAGTTGCACTTTTTACCTGTAAACATTCTGGGTTATGAAGAAAGCTTGGCGAGATTGTCTTAAAAAAAAACTTGATCCCCTCCTTCCGGGCCGGCTACACAAGCTCAACTAACCCACCAAGAATGGCGCCGGCACCAGGGAGGATTCCCAGCCTGCACATGTACCACCTCTGCTTGTGCTTCCTTCTCCTTGCGTCCACCGTCACCCTCTCCGCTGCCGTCATGGCTTCCTCTTACTCCTCTGTCTGCCCCTCCCTCACACACGCTCACGACCGCCATACTGACGGCGACACAGCCATCTCGCTCATCCGCTCCTTCCAGATCTCCACCGGCCATTTCTTCGGCGGCTCAAACATCAGCCTCTTTCCCCCTGACGACGACCCCTACACCAGCCACCCGTTCTCCTTCTTCCCCCACGGCGCCTCCCTCACCGACGACCCAGCTATCGTCCACCTCACCGCCACCTTCACCCTCACCGGCCCCCACAGCTGGGTCAGGAGACGCCGCCGCTATCACACCACCGCGCCCGTCTCCTCCGTCCTGGACGGTTACCACTCATCTGCCTCGCCCGAGCTCTGCATGGTCGGGACGGGCACTGGGCGCGTCGTGAACGGCTCTCTCACGCACGACCACGATGTCGCCCTCCACCTCCACGTTCCCAGACGTCCCAATCTCACTGAGACTTTCGTGTTTGGCAGTCTGGAAGGCTCGTCCGGCCTCGGGACAATCCGCCTCCTCGCTTACACCGAGGCCGACGACTACAAGTACGGCTCCGAGCATGCGGCCTGCAGCCCCAGCTCACCGGGTCATCAGCCGGCCAGGGGCTCGCTCCGGGCGCTTGGTGGCTTCACCTCCACATGCGCCCACCTGAAAGAACAACTCATGATCTCCTACAGGCTGGAGCACGGCCGCGCCCTGTTTCCCGGGATGCGCGTTGACCAGACGCAGTGCGTCGCGGACGACGCCGTTGTGCGCGCGTATGCGGTGCTCTCCAATGACACCGGCCAACCGAGAGGAGCAGCCGTCGACGCCGCTTCTCTGTTGGGGAGGAGGCGTTGGTGGCCGATGGGCAGTGGGACCCGACTCAGCGCATGATCTGCCTTCGGGCGTGCCGTGTGACGCTACCGGCGCCGCCGTCTTCTTCGGTGGTGCGCGAGCACAACTGCGGTTTGGGGATGAGCCTATGGTTCCCAACAGTGTGGACGACACGGGACCGAAGCGCCGTGGCTGGGATGCTCTGGAACTCGAGCCAAGCCGACGCTGAACCGTTCCACAGTGTGATAACAGCGTCGAGCATCGACGACCAAAGAAGCACCACCGACCTCTATGACGTGAAGTACTCCTACAATGACACGATGCTCAAGGAGGCCAAGAAGTATCACCCGGAGATGAGCAAGGGGAAGAAGTTCACAGGGTCACAGTCGTTCCCGGATTTTAACTGCAGTTTCAGTGACTTTGGATTTGGATTCGACGGGCAAGACACCGGGGGTGGAGAAGCCTACCCTGTCACAATCGGTCGGCGATGGTCGCCGGCAATAGGCTAGCTGCCATGTTGCCTTCTTCCAGCATGCGGTGGCTGTGGATGAGACGGACCAGGGTCTGCTGAATGTCAGCTATGGCATACGCTACTCTGCTCCACCTGATAACTGGGTGCGCCCCACCAACATGTTCAACTACTCAAACTACTCAGTTGGCTTTGAGAAAAGAAAGATCTCAGCAGAGGGTGTTTATGATCCGAACAGGGGCATCCTGTGCATGGTCGGCTGACACTGGTAACGGTGCCTTTGGTCCCGGTTCTGGAACCGGGACTAAAGGCAGCCCCCCCCCCCCCCCCCCTCCCCCTAGCCTCCTTTACTCCCGGTTCTGTTATGAACTGGGACTAAAGGCCCTCCACGTGGCCGCTGTCTGAAGCTCCATCTTTAGTCCCGATTGATAACACCAACCGGGGCTAAAGAAATTTTTTTGAATTTTTTTTGAATTTTTCCTGATTTTCAAATTTCTGAATTATTTTACAATTTAATCTCTATTCTCTAATCACCCCTCATCATTCCAAATCGTTTAACTTCCTGACCGGTCACCCATCCTGTCACTACTCCAGTCTGAGCACGCTTAACATCCGGGTTCTATTCCCCCTAGTTTCCAAGTCTGCACTCGTTGTTTTCCTGACAATAGTAAGATGTCAATCCTATTAACCCTCAGGAGTTTAGCTTGAGCATGAACTCACACGTTTCACGGTTTGAGTTTGAAACTATTATTCTAAAAACAATAATTATTTAGTAACACTAATATTTCTTGAATAAGTAGTTTGACCATAGTTTGACCAGATTTGACCAAAATTTTAAAAAATAAAATAATTATTTAGTAACACTAATATTCTTGAATAATTATTTAGTAACACTAATACTTCTTGAATAAGTAGTTTGACCACAGTTTGACAAGATTTAACATAAATTAAAAAAACTAAAATTTGAGCATAACTTTTTTTCCTTTTAAAATTTGAGGATTCTAAAAATTTGCAAAACGTCCTACGGCGGTCAAAATCGGATGCGCATTTTCATGCTGAACATTTTGATATATTAGACGTTTTTTCCTGACATCGTATGCAAAAATTATAGCCGTTTTACTTTTGCATAACACTTTTTTGCAAAACATGTCCAAATTTAAGTTTTTTAATTTTCCTAACTAGTAGATGTAGTAATATAACTACATCTCGAAGGTTTTTATTTTTTTTTAAGTTTTTATCATTTTCTTTTTTTTTCAAAACTAAAATGGCGATAGGGGGGGGGGGGGGTAGAGTTTGAGACACGAACCCCTTTAATCCCGGTTTGAGACACGAACTGGGACTAAAGGGCATCGCACCCTTTAGTCCCGGTTCATGTCTCAAACCGGGACTAAAGGTCTAATCTTTAGTCCCGGTTTGAGATATGAACCGGGACTAAAGGGCATCGCACCCTTTAGTCCCGGTTCGTGTCTCAAACCGGGACTAAAGATCCCATTTGAACTGGGACTAATGCCTTCCCGACACCCTAGCCGCTCAAACCGGGACTAATGCTCACAGTGTCCCGGTTTGAGATACGAACCGGGACTAAAGGGCATCGCACGCTTTAGTCCCGGTTCGTGTCTCAAACCGGGACTAAAGGTCCCATTTGAACCGGGACTAATGCCTTCCCGACACCCTAGCCGCTCAAACCGGGACTAATGCTCACATTAATTAGTCCCGGTTCGTAATGCAACCGGGACTAATGTGTACATTGAGCTGTGACCAAAGCCCTGTTTTCTACTAGTGCTTGCCCCTCTGGCCCTCAACTCAGAGGCCCTGTTTGCAAGCAGGAGGAGCCAGTATTATGAGTTCTACTACTCCACGACCCGGAGGCTAGAGATGAACGAGGTCATAATGAGGGCGCCTACGCTGATCGCCTTCATGCTGCAGCTGCACCTTCTTCAGCTGGCGTGGTCTGGCCGCCGCACATCCACCATGTCCGAGAGGACCGTGCTGTGGATATGCCTACCATTGTACGCGCTCGGAGGAGCCTTCGCCGCAATAATCCACGGGGCCAACGCCCATGCCATGAGTGGTGACCCATCAATGATTGGCATAGGTGGATGGCCGACGACGATCTGGGAGGACCTTGTGTCGTACCCGGGGCTGATACTGGATGGCTTCCTCCTCCCGCAGGTCATCCTGAACGCATCCTTAGGAAAATCCAGAGTTGGGGTGATCTCACCGTGGTTCCACACAGGGGGCACCATGGTCTGTGTGGCGCCTCATGTGTACGATGTGGTCAGAGCCCATGTCTACAAGCCAAGCATGCACTCCTCCGACCTGTCTGCGAGCCCCCATGGCGACCTCTTCAGCATCGCGTGGGACGTGGTTATACCATGCAGGGCGGTGCTGCTTGCGGCGTTGTTGTTCTTGCAGCAGAGGCTCGGAGGCACCACGGCGCTCCCTTCGCAGAGGAGGAGATCGGGTGGATATGAGATGGTCTCTAGCATTTAACATAAAATGGGAGGGGTTCTCCTTCAGGGAAACAAAGGGTGCGGTTGTGGTTGATGGAATAACATGTACTGGTTTTGCTTGAAAGCAAGGATAGTGTACCTTATGTGTTGTTGGAGGTCTGTCCATTGGCACTTCAATATGAGATTGTACCTTTTTTAAGAATACAAGGAATACACAAACAACCCTCACCGGTTGTGTGCTCATCATCTCCGCTGATAGGTTACTGCATCCCTGGAAGCAAAGATATGCTTGATATATTAGAAATGTGTGGCATTTCAATGGAAATGATAAGACTTTACACAAATATTTCGAGATATGCAACACCAAAGTTAAATTTCATAAACAATGAAAGATATGTATATTTGGCAATGTTTTAAATAGCAGGCTATGGAAAATAGCGGCGAGCCTCCAAATCAGCTATAGCGGAGCTATAGATGGCTAAAGCGGGCTATAGCGGGCTATTTGTGAAGGCGACCATTTAGCGGCACCCTGCTGAAAAGGCTATAGCGGTCTATAGCGGAGCTATAGCCGGCTATTTAAAACTATGATATTTGGTAGTAACGAAACAAATTGTCCAGTCCTTTCGTGGTGATAAGTTAGTAGCATCCATCTTGTTGACTCAGCTAGTTATCTATATTTACTACCTAATGCCCATGCGGTTGCTATATATGGAGCAACAAAATATATAAAGACATTGGTTAAAGGATTATTTTCATCGCACTGCGAAAAACACTAAAGCTTTTCCCCTCCGAGTTGGAGTTTACTTCTTAGCACCGTGGGTAGCTAACACCAACAAAACTAGAAAATATTTCATTAAATTATTAATATTCACTGTTCACTTGCAGCAATATACGAACCCATATTACATTTGAGGTGACACATAGGATTTTTTTATGCTAACATGTGCTACTCCTGTTCATGCCTCTCTATGACACTCATCCGATCTACTGTGATCATTCCTTGCCCGAGGGCTCTATTCCTAATCCTCTATTATGTAAATGTACAATAAATTCTCGTTCATCTCCATTTCTCTCCGCCAGCTTCTCACATCCACTATCGTTGTCACTGCTTCACTTTATCCTCCCGTTGCAATCTCAGATACACTGGCACATTAATTACAGTTCCATTTTCCAATGAAAACATATATAAGCGTACTTGAATCCAAACATCGCTATATCCCTAGGGCATGTTTGCAACAATTTTATATGATTTTATTAGAACTAACCCGAACTGACGCTGTTTTCAGCAGAATTACCGTGGTGTCTTTTTTGTGCAGAAATAAAAGTTCTCGGAATGGGCAGAAAATTTATAGTGACTTTTTATAGACCAAAAGAGACCCCCGAAGCACCGGAGCTGGGCCAGAAGAGTCCCGAGGAGACCACAAGCCTCCAGGGCACGCCCTAGGGGTGGGGGGCGTCCTGAGGGCTTGTGGGCCCCTCGAGAACCCCCTAACTTGTTTCCGACACAAAAAATTCCTATAAATACGAAAACCTCCAAAAAAACCTAGATCGGAAGTTCCGCCGCCGCAAGCCTCTATAGCCACGAAAAAACCAATCGGGAGCCCGTTCCGGCACCCTGTCGGAGGGGCAAACCATCACCGGAGGCCATCTTCATCATCCCGGCGGTCTCCATGACGAGGAGGGAGTAGTTCACCCTCGGGGCCGAGGGTACGTACCAGTAGCTATGTGTTTGATCTCTCTCTCTCTCTCTCTCTCTCTCTCTCTCTCTCTCTCGTGTTCTTGATTTGGCACAATCTTGATATACCGCGAGCTTTGTTACTATAGTTGGATCATATGGTGTTTTTCCCCCTCTACCTTCTTGTGATGAATCGAGTCTTGCTCTTTGAGGTTTCGCTATGTTGGATTGAGTATTGGATTTGAGAACACTTGATGTATGTCTTGCGATGATATTTGTGGTGACAATGGGATGTTCTGTTGATTTACTTGTTGTATGTTTTAGCACTCAACTCGCGGATTCCCGAGGTGACATTGGGGTAATCTATGCAAAGGGGTTGATGCACGTTTTCGTCCTACGCTCTTCGATAGAAACTTTGGAGTGATTCTTCCTTGCATGTTGAGGGATTGTTATGTGATCCAATTATGTTATCATTGTTGAGAGACTTTGCACTAGTGAAAGTATGAACCCTAGGCCTTATTTTCAAGCATTGCAATATCGTTTGTGCTCACTTTTATCGCTTGCTACCTTACTGTTTTTATATTTTCAGATTACAAAAACCTATATCTACCATCCATACTACACTTGCATCACCATTTAATTTCTTCGCCGAACTAGTGCACCTATACAATTTACCATTGTATTGGGTGTGCTGGGCACACAAGAGACTCTTTGTTATTTGGTTGCAGGGTTGTTTGAGAGAAACCACCTATGTCTCCCAAGGATTGATAAACCTTAGGTCATTCACTTGAGAGAAAATTGCTATTGTCCTACAAAACTCTGCGCTTGGAGGCCCAACACGAGTCGACAAGAAGAAAGGTTGCATAGTAGACATCAGCGCTCCTTCCCCTGACACCGTCACAATACCTCGCGCCGGCCACCTTGCGCCAGCGCACGACGCCGGCTCCCTATGCCTGCGTTACTATGCTGGCATTGGTTACATCGCGCGTTAACCCCATATTATATAAGAGGCCTAGGATACAAGTGTCCTATTAGGGCACGACTACATATCCTATTTACACAACATACGACTCACAGTCCAATGTAATCTACCTTGAACATAATATTCGACACAGCTCCAATAGGAAAACACAAGAGTGACAACTACTGCACATGGTACTATTAGGGCATGTATAATGGTGCTATATTAGGAGTGACACATAGGATAAAAGATGGGTGGATGAGAGAGAAACTATAAGAAAAGGCTTGACTTCTCTACATTAATAGATGATCTCTTAGCAACAATTGCCTCACCATATATTTAGGGATATCTTGTTGTTAGAGATAGGGCTAAGAAATCACCCATTGTGCATCTTTTTGTTGTCTTCACTAGATTACATGATGGGCTTAAGATAAGACCGCCTCATCAACCACTATACATGCCCTAATACGTGGGAAGAGTCATGTTGGATTGAAATGAAAGTGATTAAAATAAGTTTTTCTTTCTATTTCTTCAAGGAGACCTGGAACAAATTCTTTGCCATGACAAAGAGGCTACCTTATCTTGTGGCAACACTAAGGAAACAGAGGAAACAAACGGGGTAATTAGATGATTTGCCACACTTTATCAGGGGTTTGATGATTTGCCCCAGGATTGTGTCAATGCCTAGTGGACCCGGCCCCACCCGTCAATCTCGGGGGGGGGGGGGGAGGGGGGAGGAATGATCAAAGTGAAAAGTAAAGCGTGGGTTAAGATCACTAAAGTTGCAAGGGACAAGAACACCGTTAGATCTAGCTTGGGAAAAATTAAAAAGTAACCAAAACTTTAGCGCTAGGATGGCGAGGTTGGAAGAGCGTACCATGAAAACGACATACCATTGTGTGGGTGAGCTGGAGACGTATACCATTGTGTGGGTGAGCTGGAGACGTACCATCATTCCTTTCTTTTACAGTGACTACATACGTGCCCGCGCGTTGCCACGAGGACAAATAGTATGTGCCTGTGCGCTATAACATGGCCAAAATAGTCATGTGCCCGCGATTGATCTACTTTATTGGGTTACCAAATATAAGAGATTAACTACTACTACTAGTAGAACGCCCGTGCGTTGCTACGGGCTACAATGCATATAACTGAATTAGACAAATGCTTAAGGTCGTCTCCAAGGTCGGAACTTATTTCTTCTTCATACATCCGGACGTATTCAGACATCAAACGGGTGCCCCAATGGGCTACCCAAAAATCAACCGTCGGGGCTCCCACAAATCCAGCTCATATGTAGGGGAGAAATGTGGTTGTGTAGGATCGAAAGTATGTCTGGAGGGGGGGTGATTAGACTACATGACCAAATAAAAATCTAGCCTTTTCAAATTTTAGTTCTTGGCATATTTTAGCAACTTAGCACAAGTCAAGCAATCAACCTACACATGCAATTCTAAGAGTATAGCAGCGGAATGTAAAACAATTGCATATGAAGGTAAAGGTAGGAGTTTGAGGGAGCAAATGCAATGTTGACACGGAGATTTTTTATCCGTGGTTCCGATAGGTGGTGCTATCGTACATCCACGTTGATGGAGACTTCAACCCACGAAGGGTAACGGTTGCGCGAGTCCACGGAGGGCTCCACCCACGAAGGGTCCACGAAGAAGCAACCTTGTCTATCCCACCATGGCCGTCGCCCATGAAGGACTTGCCTCACTCGGGTAGATCTTCATGAAGTAGGCGATCTCCTTGCCCTTACAAACTCCTTGGTTCAACTCCACAATCTTGACGGAGGCTCCCAAGTGACACCTAGCCAATCTAGGAGACACCACTCTCCAAGAAGTAACAAATGGTGTGTTGATGATGAACTCCTTGCTCTCGTGCTTCAAATGATAGTCTCCCCAACACTCAACTCTCTCTCACAGGATTTGGATTTGGTGGAAAGAAGATTTGAGTGGAAAGCAACTTGGGGAAGGCTAGAGATCAATATTTATGTGGTTGGAATGGAATATCTTGACCTCAACACAAGTGTAGGTGGTTCTCTCTCAGAAAATATGTGTTGGAAGTGTAGGCATGTTCTGATGGCTCTCTCCACGAATGAAGAGTGGGTGGAGGGGTATATAGCCTCCACACAAAATCTAACCGTTATACACAAATCACCGAACTCGGTGGGACCGAATCATGAAACTCGGTCGGACCGAGTTAGTTCAAAATGTGAACGTTAGGATTTTCGGTGGGACCGACATGTCAACTCGGTGGGACCAATTTCGTTAGGGTTAGGGCATATCGTAATCTCGGTGAGACCGATTACACAAACTCGGTGAGACCGATTTTGGTAATAAGCTAACCAGAGAGTTGGCCAGGCAAACTCGGTGGGACCGATTCGCTCATCTCGGTTGGACCGAAACGTTACGAAAGAAAAACAGAGAGCTTGCATTGCAATCTCGGTGGGACCGATCGCTCATCTCGGTTTGAGGAAATGTTACGAAGGGAAACAGAGAGATTACAATCCCATCTCGGTGAGATCGAGATCCCTATCGGTGAGACCGAAAAGACTAGGGTTTCTGGCAGTGGCTATGTCAAATGAACTCGGTGGCGCCGGATAGAAAGTTTCGGTGGGGCCGAGTTTGACTTTTGGTTTGGGACATATGTGGATATGAGAAAGTAGTTGAGGGCTTTGGAGCATATCACTAAGCACTTTGAGCAAGAAACTCATTAGGCAACACCTCATCCCCTCTTGATAGTATTGGCTTTTCCTATGGACTCAATGTGATCTTGGATCACTAAACTAGAAAATGTAGAGTCTTGTGCTTTGAGCTTGAGCCAATCTTTTTGTCCTTAGCATTTTGAGGGGTCCACTTTTCTCATCCATGCCATGCCAATCATTGAACTTTCTTGAAATATTTATCTTGAAATAGCATTAGCTCAATGAGCTATATGTTGTTAGGAATTACCAAAACCACCCAGGGATAGTTGCACTTTCATGTTGTCCGGACTATCCACGATGTTATCTCCAACACGGAGTCGCAACACACAAAAATCACTCCGAGGCACACCCTTCCCTTTTTCCGTTGGACCCTTCCCTTCCCACTCGATTTCCCACCATAGCGAAACATTTCTCGCCAGAGCCCTCTCCTTTAAAACAGGATGAAGCCCACCTCACCTTCGCCATGCCGTCCTCTCTCCTTCATTCCCATGGACCGCCAAGGAGCAGACCCCCGCCACCCCCCAGTCTATGCCCTGATCCTCTCCCCCGTGTTCGTGTCATTCCACCACCGTCCCTGCATTGTTCGGTATATTTCATGTGTTGAGGATCAATATGCAATGATTAACAGATACTCCCTCTGTCCCATAAGATCGTTTTGCAAGCTGGCGGAGGGAGTAGAAGGCATAGCTTGTCCAAAAATGACCCTCTAATAAAGTGACTGTGTGACCTGCATATCCTTGCTATCAGGTTATGTTCAGGGTCAGAACTTCAAGTACCACTAAGTGATAGTGTTCAACCCTCATGGTAAAATATACCAAACAATGCAGCTGCTCTCACATATTCTCAATCTATTGCTAGTTGCTTAGATCTATGCTGCAGTCGTGAATAGCAAGAAAAGTAGTTTCTCAACACCCAAATAACAAATGATGTGTGCCTTTTCCAAGTACATGAAATACCATGTAATAATGTGCAGCATAAAACAAGTTCAAAATCTCTTGAGATAACCCCTTGAATATTAAACTGGACACAGTAGATGCTACCTACCATTTTTTTACTGAACATATGCTTGTTTATAAATATTGGATAGCTTTACAAAATGATTTGCATACACACCATACACACTATCACACACACTGCCAAGCGAGGTTTCAAAAATACAACACTCTAGCCTGGGAAAGTAGTTCATGAGCAACACAATTTCTACTTCTCTCAACTTCGAAGCGCACACACGACTCGCACATACTCTTAATCATCTTAGACAGACAAAGATCATACATGAGGTCAACAGATGATGATGGATATTTGACAGCATTGATAAACATTTGATACAATAATTACTCTGTTATTATACCTTCTCTTCATTGTGACTATCCTTGGCGAAAAAGATGGCGACTCCGACACTGGCTTCATCGGCTACGGTGGAGATCAAGGACCCTCGCCTTTGGTGTGCTGGTTTTAGTATATCCTTGCAGTCGTCATGATAAGTCCTCTGAGTTTCATCAGATCATAAAGGAAGCAGTTTACTGCATACTTTGAAGGGATGATTTTAGAATTCAGAATGGATCTCTTATTTTTGGTTCTTTGACCTGTTTTAAGCGTTATTTTGGAGCAGCTTTCCATATTATTATCATCTATGTTGCGCGGATACTTCATAAAGCGCACGCATCCAGCCGGATACTGCCTCGATACGGCCCGATACGTATCCCGTAAGTATCCCTTGATTTTTTGATTATAAAAAAAGAAAATAATGTTCGATACTCCTAGAATACTTCTGCGGTACTTTTCGGATACCTGAAACCCCTCGTTCGACATGAAATCCCCTCAATAGTAAAGGTGCACCTTTTGAAGATACGCAACATGGGTGTGAGTTCATGCCAAAACATGACTGTCAATGTTCTTGTTCAATTAAAAGGTGAGCAAGAGAGAGTCGATGCACTGATTGGAACAACAAACCCAGGAAAATCGCACTGCCAATTAATGATAGTGGACCATGTGCAAGAAAACAAAGGGAGTAATCCTATTGAGGCATGCTTTGACCTAGAAGCTCTATTTTGTTTTCAATATTTTTAATAATTAATATATGTAATATCTATATATAAACGTATCCTCGTATCCATGTTTTCAGAAAATTAGCGTATCGGGCGTATCCCCGTATCGTGTATCCGATATGTATCCAAGTATCCGTGCAACGTAGATTATCATGCATAAATAGGTAGTTGTTGTACTGTAGTTACTATGCATCGAGGACTAAAAAATGACAAATGTTCTATTTATAGATGTTTCCTGTAAGAACAAACAATGTCCGATAACTAATTGAAATCAGAAGCTAGGTACAAAGGAATGATCATATGTTCCTAAGGAATAGCCTCAAGATAGAAATAGCCACGAACCCATAATTACTAATGTTAGTATGGTACAATCATGGGTACCATTACTTTCTGTGTAATCATCTGTTCCTGAAGGAAAAAATTGCTAGCACGAACCTTAATACAATGTTAGTATCTACACAGTCCTGGATAGCATTTCTTTCTCCTCCTCTGTGTGCACAAAAAACAAATTAAGGATGAATATTATTAGAGCTCAGAGATCAATAAGTAGTATGATCCAAAATTATAAAAAGAAAAAAAAACTATGTGGTTAAATATGTTTGCTTTCTCAAGAATTAATTTAGGGTTCATAGGCTACTCAAGGCAGTAGTATTGAGATTTCAACGGTCAACTGATACAAAAAACATGCTTTTCTTGCACATCCTCAGATAAAATTTGATTCCAAAATATCTGACTTGAGACTACAATTGATGATGGTTGGGAGCTTGGAAGTGTGTTCAAGGCATTCTCGGACAAAAGTGCAACTTCATACCTGCTAATAATCATGATCTTAGAATGCATGGTTTCCCCAAGGAAAAATGGACAAAGTGCATTGATCTACAAACCATGATGTTCTTGCTACACTGAGTTACCTTCTTAAAACATTACATGTTGACATGCATGGGAGAGGGAGAGGCACATACCTCGCCAGTGTATAAATGGGAGAACATTTTGCCAGGTGACAAAATTGGGAGAAATGCAGTACCTTCAAATTCTTAGCAACAATATTATCTCCGGCAACAATCATACTTTAGTTTTATGAGTTAAACTGGTAACTAAATAACGGAAATTGGGTAGGCGGCCGATTAACAGACTTGTAACCTTCAATAATGTATCCACAACTCGCGGAAAGAATGATATTATCATTAGTAGTACCCACATATTCCAGTAATTTGTAGTGAAGCGCCATCAGCAGATCAACTATAAACAAGAAAGTAAGGTACCCAGTTCATTTATAAGGTCTCAATATCTTAATCATGCACGCACCTTCTACTTTGACATTACAACATTGCCACAACCCACAGTATGTGTACCACGATTGGGATATGAAAACTTTCCCCAAAATCATATTTTTTGACTCTTATTAAAGTAAATATTTTAGCATAGCAGTTCAATGGTATTCACACACGTCAATTTTTCCTGGCCAGGAAATCATTCTAGTATTATTACTGGTTCAAAATAAAACACAACTAAATACCTGGAGTCTCACTGGAAATCCCTTTCAACTGGTATAGAACAACATATCCATTTTTACCTAGAACTATACCACAATCCGCATATACATGTATATGTCTACCGTGGGCATCGAACTGATAACAAACATGACTATAGATAAGGAAGGAAATGGATGGAAGAACAACATACAGAAAGGGAACCAATGCAAAGAACCTCTCGTACCTAGAACTGCTATTTTTTTTACTGCAGATATAAGGATGAAAAACAGAAATTCAGTTAGTGCCTTGCTTCCAGAATATCAAGACCCTGCAGCGGAGATCTATGTACCTCAGTTTTGGTTGCAATCATCTTCCCAACGAAAGACCACAACTCTGCCCCTTTACTAATTAAGAGAAGTACTGTTGTTTGACTCATCAATCTAAGCAAACAAAAACACTTTAAGTCAGTGGTTCACTTCATCTGGCAACAACATGTAAGCAACTTACCAAATAAAGAGGGATTAATCTCTGAAGGTTTCATGAAAATTCTTGGTACAATTTGTTTGAACAACTGACCTTAACGCATCCAATGTGCCCTATGTAGTCATTCTAGTATTCCACCTATCGGTCTCATTCGCAGATGCCTTGCCTGAAGTGAAATGCCACATCAATCATAATAGACTTGAAGCAGCGATGCACTGGTATGTGCATAACCATGGCCAAACTTGATCAAATTTACCGAATCATTTAATCTTAGTTGAAAACTGAATAAAAAAATTGGAGATCGGTGTGACCACTTGCCATTATCTTAAACACGACCGGGGAGGCACCCATAGGTTTCTGTCAGGTCTGCAACATACCTCGTAATCCTTTTCCGTCGTCTGGATATATAAGCCATTGGGACGTACTGCACTCAAGAGAGAAAGTTGCATGAACCAGATCGAATTCCCAGTTCAACTACTTCAAGTCCAAAAACAGCTGAAGCAAGTAGCATCTTTGACAAAAGATAGTTGGAAACTTTTAACTCACTTGTTGCTGGGTCTGTTCTAGAACCTGCATCACGGAAGAAAACATGTTTTGAAAGCTTCGACAAACTATTTGGTCAGTATATATGTTTAATGAATCAAATTCCCAATTCTAGTTGTTGAACTCATGAGCAATACAGCAATATACCGATGCAGATACAAAATTTGCTTACCTCTCTGGTAAAATGACATTTCTGCTGTATAGTCATGAACACCTTCATTTAAAGGGCGATCGTTCACATAGACAGAATATTATTGATTTATTCCTATGAAATCAATAGCATGCTTAATTCAGATTGGGATGTTGTGAAGGATGGCGAGAACCAACATTTGTACTGTACAATCTCTTGTGGGTAATCTCCAAACACCAAGGGTCCTAGTGTCCTGTATACAACAACCCAAATAACCAACGGTTGAGCAGCATCAAACCAAACAATCTCTCATGCATAAGAACAAGATAAGTCGAATACGTACATGACAAAAGAATGGAAACGGGAGAATACACTGACCTTGGATTGGTGGTGCAGTCGAATCCATGAGAAGAGAATCTGGACGAACAACAGCAACGTTGAATGCCCTACGGCCATTGCCGGCACCAGCGATCGTCCTCTTCGATGGCGTCGGCGTCCTTGAGCCACTTGCAGGGCCGCAAGGGGATTCTTGCTGCGGTGCAGTGTATGTCCCGTCTGGACTGTGCCGTCGCAGGCGCGGGTCTTTTCCCCGATCTATGCTGGTTCTGCGGTGGGGGTGAGTTCGTGGAGCGCCTCCTGGGCTCCCGCGGGGCTAGTGGCCGGAGCGATGGCCAGCGATGAGGGTGGAAGAGAGGGATTTGACTCGATCCCATCCATGTGATGCCCTCTCCTTGGCGGCAGCTGCATTCAATCGAGGAGTGCCGTGTGGAAAGAGAGCGGACGCGGAGGGGAAGAGGACGGACGGAGGCATCTGGCGGCCAGGGAGGACGGGCGGCGGCGGTGGCGGGGCAGTCTGTCTGTAGGAACCCTACACAGAGAAATCAATTGTTGAAGAGAGAGAGAGATGAAGGGCTCGTGTGTGTGTGTGGGCTGGAAATAGAAAAAAACAGTGGAGCGGGGCAACGACAGAAAAACAGGTGGAGGGGTGATACGCGAGGTGGGACGGAAATAAAACGGACAAAAATTAACCGAACGAAAATAAGCTGTGGACGCAATCCTACCGACTCATACATTAGGAGTAGAGATTTATTTGTTTACAGTGATGAATTTATTAAGGATGGTGGGACGTGAACGTGGTCCTCTTGCAAGAAAGGGAACCCTATGTTCTTTTTAGATAGTAGAGATTTGTGCGATAATAGGTTATTAGTTGAGCCTGGTTATATCGGTTAGAAAACACAAGTGGTACTTTTAGGAACACACCGTTTTGAATTTTGCTCACAGGTAATATGGTGAAGTTATTTAAAAAGTATTAAATTTATGAATAAAGGGTATTATAATAATATGACTTTCATGGTGGTGGAATAAATATAGGCACCCACCAAAAGTAATACAGGTGGTAGAAAAATAGGAAGCATTATTAAAAAACAAATAGGCGGGTGTGTACCAAAATGGTGGGAACATTAGTAATATTTTTTTGTATTTACTAGATGGTAGATCAGCAGTTTCACAACTGTGGATATGATCTTCCCACATCCCCGTTATGACCATTTTCTTAGCCTTACCAACCGGGTCGATCTTGATATTCTTACATTCCATGTGGATATGCTCAAGATGTATAATGTGATCCATATCCTCACGATCTTCTTTCAACCTTCGTTCCATGTCCTCGTTTTCTTGCTTCAACTGTTGATACATGTTATAACACTTGCTTCAACTTTTGGTCCATGGTTTCATGCCCTTGAGCTTAATTTCCATGTCCACCCGGTGAACCAGCACCTTACGTTCCATGTCATCACATTTTGTTTAACCTTCCAGCCCATGTCCACATGCTCCTGATGCTAATTATCTTACATGTCCTCAAGCGCCATATGCGCATACTTTTCCATCTTTGCATGGTCACAGTGCTCCTTTGGATCCAAGGTCCATGCAGCAAAACACAAATTGGTGCTAGTTTTGGTACAAAGGCCAACTGAAATATATGAGTTTACTAACCTAGTCATTGTGGGAGTTAAAGAACAATATCAGAAACCATTTAACGCAATAAATAAATTAAGAAGCAGCCTGTGAAACACCCGTTTTAAAATAGAATGGAAAAAATATATTAGGTTACATGTTTTTTTTATCGTTCTTAGCTCCCACAACAACAACTAGGTTAGTATTACATTGAAATAGGTCTTTGTCCCAAACCCCCAAACCTAAAACTAGTTATTTGTGGTTTGCTACAACGACCATGGATTAGAAGGTGCATCAAAACCATGCGGATGTGGACAAGTATGTGCATCTAACCCATGGGGCATGGACCAGAAGGTGCAACAGGAGCATGAGGAGATGAACAAGAAAGTTAAGCAAGAACGTGATGATACGAATCATAAGGTGTTGATCTACCAGGTGGACATGGACATCAAGATCAAGGACAAGTGTGTAGCCATGGACGGAATTCAAGCATGAGTATGAGAGCATAGATCATAAGTTTAATTAGGAGTGTGAGGAAATGGGCCGAAATTTTAAAAAGGATCGTGATGGCATGGATTGCATTACACATCTCGAGCTAGTCCAGACGTATTGAAAGAACATGCAGGTGCGTGCGAAAATGGACTAAACATTGCAGCAAGAGTGTGAGGGCATGGATTGCTAGTGCAAGTCCACATGGAATCGTAAGTGGTGTACACCTGTGTGAGGGTGTAGCCAAAGATACATTCCTTTGTTTCTTAATTTTCACAATAGCTATATGTAAGTAGCCCGAATTTAGAATTTGGGCCAGTCGATTTTCCCGTGAAGGAAGGAACAACGGGGAGGGGGGGGGTGGGGGGTGGGGGGGGGGGTAAGGAGCTCGTCCTACGGAAGGAAGGAGCTCGCCAAAGAAGCCCTCTGGGTCTATTTTACGGTGGTAGGCAACCCAGGCATCTATCCTAGGGTGGAAGGCGACCCACCATTATCTATCTTAGTGGTGTGGGGGTGCTGCAGGTTCGCCGAAGAAAATTCTTCATCACCTAGGTTAGAGGGATTTTCGGGGGTGCCGGAAGCACGGCGATGGGCGACGGTTGGGAGGGGGGGCTGAGCGGTCGGCCGGTGGTAGCAGACGGTGGGAGGAAGAACGGTTGGAGGAAGAAGACTTGAGCTGAACCATTCTTTCTTTATCCATTGGCTCAAATTGATCCTGGAAAATCGACTGACCCAGTTTTACTTTTCAGGTGACTTGCGGTTAGCCGGTCCTCTTATTTTTGCTCTTTTTGTTCTCTCACCCACAAATACCATCACAATCTTATAACCATTGCATGCTTTGACCTAGTAGGTACAATTCTACACTCATTCACAAGTGTAGGAATAATTTTTCAGAAACTCTCGCCGGATAAGTATATGGCACTGATGTGATGCACATCCAAAATAATATAGATCAAATATAGTTACAAAGTGAATACTGATTTGTATGGCCTTGAGACCAAGGGTGAACCACGAGACGGGTTGGTCTTGATGTCAGGTCTAGAAGATGCAGATCAAATGATGCATGCTCGAGAGGGGAGAAAAATAATGTGAGATACACATTGTCAAGAATCGTCCAACCACAAGTGATAGTTATGATGGCTGCACCGAATTTTGTGTTTTCTAAAAATTCGACAATGCTTTGGGTTACATCATGTCTAAGTTGATCTTTATATTTTTTCTATGGTTTTGGGGGTTGAAAACTAAACAGTAATTCAGGGGTTTCACCAACATGATCTTGGGAACTAAATTTTTTGTTTTAGTAATTGTTTACTAGCTACCACATTGTCAAGAATTTCGTACATTTGGTAGTAATAATCAGCATATTTATGCATGGACTAAAGTGGTGTGTTTTTTGATAAAAACTAGAAAGGAGACCGATGTTTGATCACATGAGATGAATGATAAACCTTTTCTGTTTGCTCACTTATGTGACATAATCAGTTTATTAGGTAGGCATCTACAAAAGGAAAACAAGAGAATATATCATTACCAATGTTTTATACAGTTTACCGTTATAATACTTGGTTACTTGTTTATAAAAATGGTCACGTACTGGATGACCTATTTCTGAACTAAATGCTACTATACGTGTGTGAAGCGTCCTTGGTTACTCTGTCAATTAACTTATGATTATGTGTTAGAAACCTGTAATGAAAACGAAAGGGTTCACTCAGCGTTCACGTTTATACTTTGAAAAAACAGGACAAGACAAGTGTGTGGGACCCATTGACTATTATGCTACTCCCCACTGGACACAATTTCTCTTCGACATTACCTCCCTTTTTTTTTATTCTCTATGTATAACAAATTAAACTTTGCATAAATCAAACTAAGAGAATCACATATCACATCATTGTATTGGTATGGGGATCTAAAACGGGCCTTGTTGGTCAAGAAACTATTTTTAGGTAGTGGCAATTTCGTAAGAAACACATGTTTCATCTTTTATTTTAGATGTTGCATTGCTGAAATTTGTTCCCTAACATAAATTGGATGAACCCAACGGACACTAGTTTGGTAATAATAATGATCATATTGTACATGGACTAAGGAGTTTGGTAAGAAGACCGAATTGATCACATGGGAAGAATGTTAGTAAACCTTTTTTGTTTGCTCATTTATGTGAAATAATCTACAAAATGAAAATTGAATAATGCAGTGTATCATTACCAAATGTTTTATACAGTTCACCGTTAATTAATACTTGGTTACTCGTTGATAAAAATGGTTACGTACATGATGAGCTATTTTCTGAAGTAAATGCTAGTATACGTGTGTGAAGCGTCCTTGGTTACTCCGTTAATTAACTTGCATATGATTATGTGTTAGGGTGTGGCGAGGTCTCACTTGACTAAGATTTAATTAACGAAGTCCAATTCAAGTGACATACTAACTTGTAAAAAATTAAAAAAGAAAAAATTACATGGATCTTCATGTAAGATCCCACAAATATAGCATCGAAGTCTCAGTCAAGTGAGATTTTGCAATGCCGTACTGTAACATGTGAAAAATTAAAAATAAAAATTTACACGGATCTTCATGTAAGATCTCACAAATATAATATTAAAGACTCAGTCGAGTGAGATTTTGCAATGCCGTATGTGTTAAGTCAAGCCATTCCACATGACCACGTCGCAGCCGGCCGGCACTGAAGCGTCCAAACAAAATGGCCGGCTACGTATAGACTATAACACAGGCCCGGCTAACCAGCTCCACCCCTAGGTCGTAGTTTTCTTCTACCAAGTAGTGCAAACACATGGCCGGCTAAAAGGGTGTTTGTTTCCAGGGATTTATTGGTTTAGGGACTTAAAAAAGTCCCTATAAGTCCCATCTAAACCAAACAGGAGGGACTTATAGGGACTTAAAGTGGGCATTTGGGACTTATGAAATAAGACTCTCAAGGAGAGTCTTATAGGGACTTATAGTTGTAATATGGTCTTATAGGGACTTATAAGTCCCAGAACCAAACAGGTAAGGACTTTTTAGGGACTTGGGACTTATAAGTTGGGACTAAAAAAAGTCTTAGGACTTATGAACCAAACAGGGCCTAAGCAGCTCAACAAACCAAAAATGGCGCCACCGGTGAGGAATCGCACCATGTACAGGCACCACCTCTGCTTCCTTCTTCTTGCGTCCACGGCTACTCTCTCCGCCGCCGTCACGGCTTCCTCTTACTCCTCTGCCTGCCCTTCCCTGGCGCCGGCTCAGGACCGCCACACCGACGGCGATGACGCCGTTGCACTCATCCGCTCCTTCCAAATCAATCCAAATCCAAATAAAAAAACAATTTCTTTCTTTTATTTTCTTTTCTGCGAGGACGGACGAAATCCCACGATCCGTCCAACTGCTTGCGGCTGTTCACCGCCGCCTGCGCAGGGGACGCTCCTCGCTCCGCCGCATTCCCGCCCGCCGGAAACGGACCTCCCCTCACCCTCCTGCCTGCCCGTTCATGCCTCGCCGCCCCTGTCTCCTTCCTCTCCTCTCCGCCCAGCCTCCACTCCGGCGACTCACCCACACCACAAAAAACGAACCGCATCTTTTCCCCACCTTCCAATTCCTCCTCCTTCCTTGTGCCACGCAACGCCGTCCCGTCCAGACTCCATACAGCGTGTTTGGTTCGGTGGAGTTGGAGAGAGGGAATGGGAGTTTGAGGCTTAGAGAGTTTTATTCCTTTGTTTGTTTAGGTGGAATGGGAATTCGACAGGGAAGTGAAAGGGGAATTCACGTATAAAAATCCCACTTATCTATTACCTGGGGAAGGGCTGGTAACTGAGATGGGGAAAGGGAATTAGAGTTAAACTCATATTCCCCTTCCCTTCGTTTGCCAAACAGGACAGGGATAATTGATTGGCCATAGCCGCCGCAATCCCTGCTCTCCGCGCTCTGCTTCGCCGCCGGAAACAAGCTGCTCCTCTGTCGCCTCGCCGCCCGATTTCACCTCCATGCACCTCAAAACCAACCACCCAATGAATCGAATCGTCTTCAAATGCGCCGGCGTCACCTCTCCCGCTGCTGCGGCCTCCTCTTCCTCTCCGGTCTGCATGTCGTTCCGAGCTCCAATTTTCGCCCAAAAATAAGTCCCATCCACCGGGAACCAACCAACAAACGCATTCATTCTCCTCTCTCCTCCTCGCAGCCCACGGAGCCCGTTCGTCGGCTTGCCTTCGGATTCTTCTCCAGTCTCACCGTCTGCGTCGCTACCGTTGTGACTGCGAGGGGATGTTGAGTAACGTGATTGTATTAGGAAACATAGGTTAGACTAGGAATTATTCTGGCTTGCCTTGTACTTCAAGTAGATCATGTACTCCTATATATATGCCCACGAGGCTCAAGCAATACAATCAAACAATTCCACCAAATCCCTCTCTCCCTTCTAACACCCACGGAGCCCGTTCGTTCGTTCGTTCGTGTGCTCTGCTCGGCCGCCAAAGCCACGCCACCTGCCATCCAACCACCACACCGGGATTCCTCGCACCAATACCATCCCCTCCCCTCGCCGGGAGTCCGCCTCCTCCTCTCCTCTGTTCGCGTGGTCTCCCACGTTTTTGTTTTGGCCCCTCCCTCCAACACGCACACACGTTATATATGGGCTCACTGCTGTGCTTTGGTAGGTGATAGCAGTGTACATCGCATAGTTAATGTTGGAATTTGTTTTTGTATCTCATTTTTGCTGCTGTTTCTCCGAGTAGCATTGTTGATGCATATGAGGAGACACAAGTTTCATGGGTAGTTTTCGTCTGAGGCCTCTCTGTGATGTCACACCCTTTTCACCTTGGAGATCTGACGAGTCCTTGATAATATCCTCTTCTTTGTCTTCTTTTTTTGTGGTAATTTTTATTCGTTTGGGTGAGATGAGGATATAAGTGTATTGTTGATGGAGGATATGATGTCGAATGAATCATGTATTAGCTCTATCTGAACGTATCCCATACTTGTTTTATTCCGTGTCTTGAAGAAAGAATACTTTGCTGGTTTGTATGTTTATTCTTATTTATTTTCTTGAGAAGTGTCTTTTTCTAAAGGAGAGTTGTTGATGCATTTGAGGAGAAACGAGCTTATGGATAATTTGTATCCGAGGCATTTCTCTGATGTCACTCTTTTTCACCTTGGAGATCCAATGCATTCCCTTGCTGATGTCTTCTGCGTTCTTAGTACTTCTCTCATAAATATCTTTTGTTTTGGTTTTTAATAAGTGGTAGATGAGATGACGAATGAGATTAATTTCCCTATTGGTTTGATTGGCTGATATGATGGCCTAAATACTGAACCAAATCAGGTCACCAGCGTTTCTGCGAAAATAAAACCAATGTTTCGGAGGTAACAATGTCAAAGGAAAACCATTACCTGCAGAACAGCAAAGTCCTTAGTTTAGTCATATAAAATATGAGATGTCACCCCTACTGTATCTAATCTAGTTTATTTTATGCTTCGGAAAATATTAAGCATGTGTTGGCTGTAGGATTGCTTACCCCTGAAGTGCTTGGCTGTAGGGTGGTTTAGTTGCATCATAAGACATTGTTGTTGAATTGAAATCTACCAGTGTTTTTGGGCCTGCTTCTCATGATTCTTTCTTGAAGCTGTTTCTTGGAAGAGCTGTGTTCATGCAGGCACAGAGACACAAGTTATATGGGTAATTTGCGTCTGAGGCGTTTCTGTGATGTCACTCTTTTAACCTTGGAGATCTGATGCATTCTGCATTCTGTATTATATTCTCTCTCTTTGTGTTTTTCTCTATTTTGATTCCTTTGGGTGAAATGAGGGTTAAATTATTTTTTTGATGATCCCGGACTTGCTTCAATCCTGACTCGGCCACTGAAAAGGGAGGACCACTTTGGAAATTCCAGCTCCAAAACGCAGGTCACTGTCATACCATGTTGACCATTGACGTTTACTTGGAAACCCAGGACAAGATCAGTGTGTGGGACCCACATGCCATTATGCTAGGTTCCCTACCACTACCAGTCAATAGTGGCAGGAAGATATTTCCTCCATGATCGTGCAAGTCAAGCCGTTCCACATCGCATCGCAGCGGAGTGAAGTTTATTTTAAACCTTGAAGTTGTAGGGCTTGTCGAAAACAAACCTCCACCTCTAAATCCCTGAAGTTCATATCCTGTACTTATCGATCCCGGTCAATCCCGACCCCAAACCTGTTTACATTTGTTTGACACACTAGGAAAATAATGATCCTAGCCGGGATTACCCTCTAGTCTCCCTGACTGCTATGAGTCCACACGCCATATTCATCTACCCAATCTCTCCATCCTCTCTCCCGAGAAACCACGGCATCTCCTTCCTCAGGCATGGTGACGGGCTGCCATTGACTTGCACGCAGCGGTGTATCTGCCAATCGAGTTGTCGCCGTACCCTGCCGGCCGTGCCACTTCTTACACACCACTCGGTGTCGTGCTGGCCACACGGTGTGTGTGAATCGCCGATGATTTCCATCGATCACATCCAAGTGTTTATCTACATGTAAAAGGGTAAGTGGGTAACAACAGAAAGCGCAGCTAATTAGCATTACAGAGGCGTGTGCGGGAGCATGGAGGGCTAGTGCGCCGTGTTTGCATCGGTCGGCAGCGTGGCGAGCGTGAGACTCGGGTGTGGCTGTTAATGGGCAACACTCGAGTCGATGGTGCCGTTCCAACAGCCGCGACGCGCCTTGCAGCACGCAGGAACCCACTGCCACGCTGAGGCGCCGCCGCGCTCGCCTGTTGCAAGAGTTCTTGGCCGCTGCCATCTCCGTCGCGTGGCTCGTCCTCGGCCTCGGCTCCATGCATGCTCGCTATGTGTGCACGTCGATCCGCCAACCGCAGTGCCATGCCAGTACGGCTATCTCCGCTCCGCCTGTTGGTGCCGTCGAGGCGCTGCGCTGGTTTCAGGATGGAAAGAGACAACAGGGGATTGGGGGTAGAGGATAGATATAACAAGTGGGGCAGGGTGTAAGTGAGAGTAGACTTTGATCCGGGGCTGGATGTATCTTTTCCCGGTGCGCCAAACATGTTGAGGGTTGAAATTGACCGGGATTAGGTAGCACAGGGTACAAACTTCAGGGATTTAGAGGTGAGGGTTTATTTTCAACGAGCTCTACAACCTCAAGGTTTAAAACAGACTTCACTCTCCACACAGCCAGTCTTCTTCTACTAACTGTATGTATATAAACACATAGCCCATGGGCATCCTTGATCCTCCTCCTTCCTGGCCGACCAACCAACCAAGAATGGCGCCACCACGGAGGAATCCCACCCTCACCCTGCACACTTATTTCTACATCTGCCTTCTTCTCCTCCTGTCCACGGCAACCATATCCGCCGCAGTCACCGCTTCCTCCTACTACACCGCCTGCCCTTCCCTGTCGCCCGCTCAAGACCGCCACACCAAAGCCGACGACACCCTTTCGCTCGTCCGCTCCTTCCAGATCTCTACCGGCAAGTTCTCCCGCGGCGCCGATGGCCCCTTTTTCCCCGGCGATGACCCCTACAACGCCCGCTCCTTCTACTTCTTCCCACACGGCGCCTCCCGCACGGACGACCCGGCTCTCGTCCACCTCGCCGCCACCTTCACCCTCAACGACCCCTTCCGTAATGACAGCGGCGCCGACTCCGTCTCCTTCTTCCTCGACGGTTACTACTCCTCAACCACACTGGAGCTCTGCATGGTTGGGACGGGCACAGAGCGCACCGAAGATGGCTCTCTCAAGCACTACCCCGACGTCGCCCTCCGCCTCCGCGTCCCCAGTCCTCCCACCCTCGCCGATCCCTTCGTGACTGGCAGCCTGGAGGGCGGCGCCGGCCTCGGAACCATCCGCCTCCTCGCGTATGCCGAGGGCGACCACTACGAGTACGGCTCCGAGCGAGCGGCCTGCAGCCCCAGCCCACCGAAGCAGCCGGCCAGCGGCTCGCTCAGGGTGCTCGGCGGCAACCACCCTTTGTCCGTGTGCGCACACCTGACACCACAGCTCATGACCTCGTACAGGCTGAGGCTGGAGCACGGCGGCACTCTGCTTCCCTGGATGCGCGTAAACCAGGTGCACTGCGCCGTGGACGGCGCCGGCGTGCACGTGCGCGCCTACGCGGTGCTCTCGAACGACACCACGCCGACCGAGACGCGCGAGTACTACCGCCGCCAACGACGCTTCTTGGTCCGCGAGGAGGCCGTCGTGGCCGACGGGCAGTGGGACACGGATCGCCGCATGCTCTGCCTCAGGGCGTGCCGGGTGGAGCTCCCGGTGCTGCCGTCTGCTCCGGCGGTGCCAGAGCATGGATGCGGGATCGGGATGAGCTTCTGGTTCCCGGCCGTGTGGACGATGCGGGAGCGGAGCGTCGTTGCCGGGATGCTCTGGAACTCGACCCAAGCCGGCGCTGGACTGATAACAGCGTCGAGCATGGACGGCCAAAGAAGCTCCACCAACCTCTCCGACGTGAAGTACAGCTACAACGACACGCTGCTCAACGACGCCATGAAGCATTACCTCAAGATCAGCAAGGAGAAGAAGATCACCGTGGGTTCGCACTTGTTCCCGGATTTTAACACAACTCACCGTGACTTTGAGTTCGGTTTCTACGGGCCGGTCATCGGGAGCGGACACGCGGACCCTGTCACAATCGGCTCGGCGATGGTCGCCGGCAATATGCTGGCCGCCGACGATGCCTTCTCCTGGCAGCCTGCGGTGGTTGACGACACAAAGCAGGATCTGCTGGTGAATGTCAGCTACGACATACGCTACTCTGCTCCACGTGACAACTGGGTGCGTGCTAGCAGTAATATGTCCTACTACTCAAACTACTCGATGAGGCCTCAGAGAAGACGCATCTCGGCGGAGGGCCTCTATGATCCGAAGAGGGGTCTCCTGTGCATGGTGGGCTGCCAAGAGCGCAACGGCTCGACGGACTGCCAGATTCTTGTGACGGTGCAGTTCGCCGCGGTTGATTCCATGGCGCACGAGCACGGAACAGGGGTGATCAGCAGCCTTAGGGACAAGACCGATGGCCTTTTCTTCGAGAAGATCCAGTTCACTTTGTATGGGATGTATGCGACAGAAGTGTCCGAAGCCATATTGAGGATGGACCTCGAGAGCATCATGTCGATGGCCTCCACGACGCTGTCGTGCGTCTTCATCGTCCTGCAGATCCTCCACACCAGGAGGAACCCGGAGGTGGCTCCGGCGACGTCGGTCACCATGCTCACCGTGCTCACCATGGGGCACCTTGCCCCTCTCGCGCTCAATACCGAGGCCCTGTTTGCAAGCCGGAGGAGCCGGTACTTTCCCTATGAGTACTCGACCAGCCGGTGGATCGAGATGAACGAGGTGGTGATGAGGGCGCCCACGCTGATCGCCTTCGTGCTGCAGCTGCGCCTTCTTCAACTCGTGTGGTCCGGCCGCCGAACGTCCACCCTGTCCGACAGGACCGTGCTGTGGATATGTGTGCCCTTGTATGTGCTTGGAGGAGTCCTGGCCGCGGTCGTCCACATGATCAATGCTCATGCCGCCACGAGCCGCAACCCGTCGGGCATCGTCATGGGTGGCGGGCCGGCGACGATCTGGGAGGACCTTGTGTCGTACGCGGGGCTGATACTGGATGGCTTCCTCCTTCCGCAGGTCATCCTGAACGCGTCGTTAGGAAAATCCAAAGTTCGGGCGATATCGCCGTGGTTCTACATAGGGAGCACCATGGTCCGTGTGGCGCCTCATGTGTACGATGTGGCCAGAGTCCATGTCTACAAGCCGAGCATGCACTCGTCCGACCTGTACGCGAGCCCCCATGGCGACTTCTTCGGTGTCGCGTGGGACGTGGTTATACCTTGCGGGGCGGCGCTGCTGGCCTTGTTGATGTTCTTGCAGCAGCGGCTCGGAGGCACCGCATCGCTTCCTTCGGAGAGGAGATCGGGTGGATATGAGATGGTCTCTAACATTTAGCTTAAAACGGGGGACTTCTCCTTCTGGGAATCAAAGGGTGCAGTTACGGTTCATGGAATAACATGTATTGTTTTCGGTTGAAAGCAAAGAAAATGTAGCTTATGTATTGTGGTAGGTATGTCCATTTGCTCTTCAATATGAGATGCTTTTTTCAAGAATACAAGGAATACATGCACAACCCTCATCGCTTGGCCATGTCGTGTGCTCGCTACTATCTCGGCTGATGGGTCACTGCATCCCTCAAGGCTAAGATATCCTAGACATACAAGAAATGTGCGGTATTTCAATGGAATGACTGGAATTTACACAAATATATGGTGCTAAGTCAATGTTAAAATTTCGTAACCAATGTAGAGACGAATGTTTGCTAGTAACGAATTCGGGAAAAACACCAAGCTTTGCCCCTCAGGGTTGGTGTTGGCTTCTTAGCACCGTGGGTCACCAACACCAACAAAACTAGAAAATATGTTTAAATTATATGTTTTGTTACTGCATCCATGGAAGCAAAGATACGCAAGATATATTAGAAATGTGCGGTATTTCAATAGGATGACAAGAATTTACGCAAATATTTGGAGATATGCAACACCAAGATTAAATTTCGTATGGAAGAGATGAATATTTGGTAGTAATGAGACAAATTGTCCGGTCCTTTCGTAGGGGAGACTTATGTGTGAGATATCCCATTACATGAGATCTATGACATCGATTTTTTTTAAATACATGTTCATGCATTCTCAAAAATTTTGTAGACACATAAATGTTTGATGTGCAACCTCAAAAAATAGCAGCTCCTAATTCAACCTACTACAATAATAGAAACAAAAACGATAAAATTGGATGTGAATAGTGTCAACCTCCTGCAAATGCCGTATAACCTCTCTGACCTATATATTTCTGGAGGATTTATCACATTTGCCCGTTTTGTGGCCCGAACAAATGTGGTATATTTGGCCCGATCCATAAATAATATCCGCGCGGCCTGCAAAACTCCCCGCAACCGATATATTTGCGGGTTGCAAGACGATTTAGGGTTCCCATCTCCCATCTCCTCCACCACCTCCCTTTCCAAACTCTGGCACGAAATTCGTAAATAATGAAAGAAATGAATATTTGGTAGTAATGAATTTACACAAATATATGGTGATACGTAATACCAATGATAAACTGTCGTAAACAATGAAAGAGACGAATGTTTGGTAGAAACGAATCTGCATTGGGAAAAACACCAAGCTTTGCCCCTGATAGTTGGAGTTAGCTTCTTATTACAATGGGTGGCTGACTCCAACAAAACTAGAAAAAAAATTCATTAAATTTGTAATAATCATTGCTCATTAGAGCTGCTCAGCATCATCATGTGAAAGGGTTAATGACTAGGATTTATCCCACCAAGGTTATTAATTTCAAGTATGCAGATGAATGTTTGTCTTTCGGGTCTGTCTAGGACGTATCTAGATTTATTGCACATCTAAGTGACTCAATCAAGCATCCTCAAGTAAAATCAATGACATAGGACTTAGATGTGCGATGCTTATGACACATCTAGATGTCCTTTAGCAAAACCGTTGTATCTTTTACCCTCTTGGGTCAAAAGGTATGAGCAAGGGGATGGGAAGATCTGAAAACAAATAATTGACTGCAAATAGATAACTAAAAGCCCCAACCACTAGTAGAAAACAAGGTTTTGGTTCGGGCCTGGCCAGCCCATTAGTCCTGGTTCAGTCACGAACCGGGACCCATGGGGGGCATACGTCCCGGTTCGTGAGCCCAGGGGGCCGGCCTGGGCCTCGTGGGCATTGGTCCCGGTTCATCTGGACCCATTTTTCCCGGTTCCTGGCACGAACCTGGACCAATGGGCCTCGCTCCTGGCCCACACACATTGGTCCCGGTTCGTGGCTCGAACCGGGACAGAAGGGGGAGCTTTAGTCCTGGTTCCAGCCACGAACCGGGACAAATGAGTTTCCTATATATACCCCATCGCCGCAGCAGAGCACTCCATAGTGCTCTGTTTTTTCTGGCCGGCGAGGGGATGGCATTTGGGTGCTCTAGCTCACCTCCTATGCACATGAGGTGTTCGATGAAATGCCCGAGCCACACTAGTTAAGCTTTCTCCTCTCGAAGCTCGACCTCCAAGCTCCATTTCCCCCGAGATTTGCATAGGTTTAGCGGTCCGTCATGTCCCGTCCCCGTCTTCACCGCCGTCGATCGCCCGCGCCGATCTCGTCACCGGCACCACCGTGGTGAGCCTCTTGTTCTTATCTTCTTTCTGAAAGAAAAACAATTCTTACTTTAGATAGATACTTGTCTAATTTTCTTACTTTTGACACACATAATTATATATAATGCAGGCAGATGAACCGGCAATGGATATACGGTGACAGACACACCTCCGAGTACATTAAGGGCCTGCATAATTTTCTCGAAGTGGCTGAGGCAAACAAGCAGAATGGTTTTATGTGTTGTCTATGCCCTATATGTGGGAATACGAAGTCTTACTCTGACCGGAAAATCCTTCACACCCACCTGCTTTATAAGGGTTTCATGCCACACTATAATGTTTGGACCAGGCACAGAGAAATAGGGGTTATGATGGAAGACAACGAAGAAGAAGAGGACGATGACAACTATGTGCCCCCTGAATACGGTGTTGCTGCAACGGGGGAAGCTGCTGAAGATCAAGAGGAACCAGACGATGTGCCCGATGATGATGATCTCCACCGGGTCATTGTCGATGCAAGGACACAATGCGAAAGTCAAAAGGAGAAGCTGAAGTGCGATCGCATGTTAGAGGATCACAAAAAAGGGTTTTACCCCAATTGCGAAGATGGCAACACAAAGCTCGGTACCGTACTGGAATTGCTGCAGTGGAAGGCAGAGAATGTTGTGCCTGCTAAAGGATTTGAGAAGCTACTGAAAATATTGAAGAAGAATCTTCCAAAGGATAACGAATTGCCCGACAGTACGTACGCCAGCAAAGAAGGTCGTATGCCCTCTAGGATTGGAGGTGCAGAAGATACATGCATGCACTAATGACTGCATCCTCTACCGTGGTGCGTACGAGGATTTGAACGCATGCCCGGTATGCGGTGCATTGCGGTATAAGATCAGACGAGATGACCCTGGTGATGTTGACGGCGAGCCCCCAGGAAGAGGGTTCCTGCGAAGGTGATGTGGTATGCTCCTATAATTCCACGGCTGAAACGTCTGTTTGATACGTCTCCATCGTATCTACTTTTCCAAACACTTTTGCCCTTGTTTTGGACTCTAACTTGCATGATTTGAATGGAACTAACCCGGACTGACGCTGTTTTCAGCAGAATTGCCATGGTGTTATTTATGTGCAGAAACAAAAGTTCTCGGAATGACCTGAAACTCCACGGAGATTATTTTTGGAAATAATAAAAAATATTGGCGAAAGAATCAAGGCCAGGGGCCCACACCCTGTCCACGAGGGTGGGGGCGCGCCTGCCCCCCTCGGCACGCCCCCTGCCTCGTGGGCCCCCTGGTGCTCCACCGACCTCAACTCCAACTCCATATATTCGTGTTCGGGGAGAAAAAAATCAGAGAAAAAGATTCATCGCGTTTTACGATACGGAGCCGCCGCCAAGCCCTAAACTCTCTCGGGAGGGCTGATCTGGAGTCCGTTCGGGGCTCCGGAGAGGGGAATCCATCGCCGTCGTCATCATCAACCATCCTCCATCACCAATTTCGTGATGTTCACCGCCGTGCGTGAGTAATTCCATCGTAGGCTTGCTGGACGGTGATGGGTTGGATGAGATTTATCATGTAATCGAGTTAGTTTTGTTAGGGTTTGATCCCTAGTATCCACTATGTTCTGAGATTGATGTTGCTATGACTTTGCTATGCTTAATGCTTGTCACTAGGGCCCGAGTGCCATGATTTCAGATCTGAACATATTATGTTTAATGAATATATGTGAGTTCTTGATCCTATCTTGCAAGTCTATAGTCACCTACTATGTGTTATGATCCGGCAACCCCGAAGTGACAATAATCGGGACCACTCCCGGTGATGACCGTAGTTTGAGGAGTTCATGTATTCACTATGTGTTAATGCTTTGGTCCGGTACTCTATTAAAAGGAGGCCTTAATATCCCTTAGTTTCCATTAGGACCCCGCTGCCACGGGAGGGTAGGACAAAAGATGTCATGCAAGTTCTTTTCCATAAGCACGTATGACTATATTCGGAATACATGCCTACATTACATTGATAAATTGGAGCTAGTTCTGTGTCACCCTATGTTATGACTGTTACATGATGAACCGCATCCGGCATAATTCTCCATCACCGATCCAATGCCTACGAGCTTTTCACATATTGTTCTTCGCTTATTTACTTTTCCGTTGCTACTATTACAATCACTACAAAACCCAAAAATATTACTTTTGCTATCGTACTTTGCTACTAAATACTTTGCTGCAGATACTAAGTTACCCAGGTGTGGTTGAATTGACAACTCAACTGCTAATACTTGAGAATATTCTTTGGCTCCCCTTGTGTCGAATCAATAAATTTGGGTTGAATACTCTACCCTCGAAAACTGTTGCGATCCCCTATACTTGTGGGTTATCAAGACTATTTTCTGGCGCCGTTGCCAGGGAGCATAGCTCTATTCTTTGAGTCACTTGGGATTTATATCTGCTAGTCACTATGAAGAACTTGAAAGACAAGAAAACTAAAATTTATCCCTCAACTACGAGGGGAGGTAAGGAACTGCCATCTAGCTCTGCACTTGATTCACCTTCTGTTTTGAGTAAGCTTGCGACACCTAAACCTGCTTCTGCCATTAATTCTGATATGTCGCATGTTATTGATGATGCCACTTCTGCTATGCATGATACTTATGATGAAACTACTTATATGCTTGATACTACTGTGCCACTTGGTGATTTTCTTGATGAACAACTTGCTAGGGCTAGAGAGAATGAAATTATGGAAACTGATAATACTGAAGAAAGTGATGATGAAGACTCTTCTAATAAATATGAATTGCCTGTTGTGCCTGAGGGCTATGTTATGGATGAAGAGACTAAAAGAGACTTTCTTGCTTGCAATGATAGAAGTGATCTTAAGAAATTATTAGCTAAGCTTAAACAAAAAACTCTGAATGCTAGAATGAAATTTGATCCTGCTTACGCTACTTCACCTATCTTTGTTACTGATAAGGATTATGAATTCTCTATTGATCCTGATATAATTACTTTGGTTCAATTTGATCCTTTCTATGGCTATGAATCTGAAACTGTTGTGGCACATCTTACTAAATTAAATGATATAGCAACCCTATTCACTAATGATGAGAGAACTCGCTACTTTTATATCCTTAAAATATTTCCGTTCTCATTAAAGGGTGATGCTAAGATATGGTTTAATTCTCTTGATCCTGGTTGTGTGCGTAGTCCCCAGGATATGATTTATTACTTCTCTGCTAAATATTTCCCTGCTCATAAGAAACAAGCTGCTTTAAGGGATATATACAATTTTGTGCAAATTAAAGAAGAGAGTCTCCCACAAGCTTGGGGGAGGCTTCTCCAATTAATTAATGCTTTCCTTGATCATCCTCTTAAGAAAAATGAAATACTTGATATCTTTTATAATGGACTAACCGATGCTTCCAGAGATTACCTGGATAGTTGTGCTGGTTCTGTTTTCAGGGAAAGAACACCGGATGAAGCTGAAATTCTATTGAATAATATGCTGACAAATGAAAATAGTTGGACACTTCCTGAGCCAGCTCCTGAGCCTATTCCTAAACCAACTCTGAAGAAAAGAGGTGTTCTATTTCTCAGTCCTGAAGATATGCAAGAGGCAAAGAAATCTATGAAAGAAAAAGGTATTATAGCTGAAGATGTTAAGAATTTACCTCCTATTGAAGAAATACATGGTCTTAATTAACCGTCTGTTGAAGAAATACATGATTTTAATCCATCATCTATTGAAGAAATACATGGTCTTGATAACCCGACACAGGTAGTGAAGGTAAATTCTCTCTATAGATATGATAAAGCTGAAATCCCTCCTACTAAGTTTGCTAGCCAATGTTTGGATGAGTTTGATAACTTTATGGTTAATCAAGAAGACTTCAATGCTTATTTTGGTAGACAATTGAAACAAAATGCTTATATGATTGAACACTTGGGTGATTATATGTCTAGAGTTAAAGGTGAACTTAAACTCATTAGGAAACATGCTTCTATGGTTACCACTCAAGTAGAACAAGTACTTAAAGCTCAGAATGATTTTCTCAATGAATTGAATAGTAAGAATAATGACTATGCTGTTAGAGTGGCTACTAGAACTGGTAAAATGACTCAGGAACCTTTGTATCCTGAAGGCCATCCTAAGAGAATTGAGCAAGATTCTCAGAGAAATAATATTGATGGACCTAGTCCTTCTAAAAAGAAGAAAAAGAAAAATGATAGGACTTTGCATGCTTCTAGTGAACCTATTGTAGACACACCTGAGAATCCCAATAATATTTCTATTTCTGATGCTGAAACATAATCTGGTAATGAACATGAACCTAGTGATAATATTAATGATGATGTTCATGTTGATGCTCAACCTAGCAATGATAATGATGTAGAAATTGAACCTGCTGTTGATCTTGATAACCCACAATCAAAGAATCAACGTTATGATAAAATAGACTTTGTTGCTAGGAAACACGGTAAAGAAAGAGAACCATGGGTTCAGAAACCCATGCCTTTTCCTCCCAAACCATCCAAGAAAAGGATGATGAGGATTTTGACCGCTTTGCTGAAATGATTAGACCTATCTTCTTGCGTATGCGATTAACTGATATGCTCAAAATGAATCCTTATGCTAAGTATATGAAAGAAATTGTTACGAATAAAAGAAAGATACCGGAAGCTGAGATTTCCACCATGCTTGCTAGTTATACTTTGAAGGGTGGAATACCAAAGAAACTTGGAGATCCAAGAGTACCCACTATACCATGCTCCATTAAAAGAAATTATGTTAGAACTGCTTTATGTGATCTTGGAGCCGGTGTTAGTGTTATGCCTCTCTCTTTATATCGTAGACTTGATTTGGATAAGTTGAAACCTACTGAAATATCCTTGCAAATGGCTGATAAATCAACTGCTATACCTGTCGGTATTTGTGAGGATGTGCCTGTTGTAGTTGCGAACGTGACTATTTTAACAGACTTTGTTATTCTTGATATTCCCGAGGACGATAGTATGTCTATTATTCTTGGAAGACCCTTTTTGAATACTACAGGGGCTGTTATTGATTGCAACAAAAGCAATGTCACTTTTCATGTTAATGGCAATGAGCATACGGTACACTTTCCGAGGAAACAACCTCAAGTCCACAGTATCAATTCTATTGGAAAAATTCCATCGATTATTTTTGGAGGTTTTGAATTTCCTCTTCCTACTGTCAAAAAGAAATATGATATTCTTATTATTGGGGATGTGCATATCCCCGTTGAGGTAACATAGTGTTATTTGAAATTTCTCCGGTTTCATGCGATTCGGAATGAGTTTGTTAACAAGACCTGATCAACCTTGTTACTGGATTCCTTTTGATGAGCATGAGATGGATGAAGTTAGAAAGCACAACCTTGTGTACCCTCCTACTTTCTGCTATTTAGTTGAAATAAAGTAAAATTAGTATTTTCTGTTTGTTTCCTGAATTATCCGTGCAATATAAAAATACCCCGAAAATAAAAGTTCTCCAAATGCCCTGCCAATTTAATATGATTTTTTCTGGAATATTTGAGAATATCTGGCACTGAGAACACAGCAGGGGAACAAGCACCTGGCCACGAGGGTCCAGGGCGTGCCCACCCCCCTGAGCGCGCCCCCTGCCTCGTGGGCCCATGGTGGCTCTCCTCCACTTATTCATGCACCCACACACTTCTTCTTCCTCCCAAAAAATCACCATCCAGCTCAAGCACGAGTTCTAGCTCATTTTGCTGTGATTTTCGATCTCCTTGCTCAAAGCACCTGTCACAAAACTGCTTTGGGGGATTGTTCCTTGGTATGTGACTCCTCCATTGGTCCAATTAGTTTTTGTTCTAGTGCTTTATTCATTGCAAATTTGTGCTACCTAGGTGACCATGTTCTTGAGCTTGCATGTCAAATTTATATGGTTCCAAGTAGTTTTAATGCATGGTATAGGCTCTAGGCACTTGTAGGAGTAGTTGCTATCAATTTTGTTGAGCTTGGTTCACTTTTATTTGAAGTTACTAAAAATTTCAGAAATTTTCAGAAAACGATGAAGAGATTTTTGAGGGGCTCATCGAGCCGAAGCTCGAAGAAAAAGCAAAGTGAAGAAGCAGAGAGGCCCAAATATAATCTGCCTCGCACCACGGAGGTTCGGCTGTGTGAATGGCCTTCCGATGATTTCTTGAGAGCAGCCAGGATTTATGATGATTTTTATGAATTGGCTGAGAATGCAGGCCTCACCGACTTCCTCCGCGACCAACGCGAACAGTATCTCTTACTCACCAATACTTTTATGCAAAACTTCTACTATTATCCTAAGGAATCACCTCCTTCAGTAGAGTTTCATTTATATGATGTGGTTAAGAAGATGTCATTATATGAATTTTGCAGGGTTTGCAAAATACCTTTCGAGGGTAGCTTAGAGGAACCACATCGTAAAGATGTGGACGGGTTTATTGATACTATTACTGTAGGGGAAACTAGGAAGGTTTCCGATGCAAGAATCACTAGCATACATTTTCCTGTTTTACGCTACTTTGCAATATTTGCTAGTCGTTGCTTAATTGGTCGCGGAAACTGTGGAAACCTTAGTGTTCCTGATATTATTATTTTGTTCCATGGTTTATTCCGTGACGACTCTGTTAGTATGGGCGGTATTATTGCCAAACGGTTAAGTCTAAACCGTACAAAGGGCCCCAACTTTGGAGGTGTCTATGCTTCACGCCTTGCTGCATACTATAACATACCTATTAGGCACTATGAAAAAGAAGAAAAATTGCTGCCTACTGTTTATTTAGATTATAAGAGTATGGTAGCACATGATTTTCTTGTTAAGAATAGGGAAAGGGCGCTTAAATACAAATTTTTCTTTGATAAACATCACCCTGAGACTATTACCTTGCCTGCTCCTTCCTTGTTTGATTTATTTGCAGGCTAGTATCTCGTTCCGCTGGCGGCCATTCACGCCTACCGGAACCCTACATCAGCCACAGAGCCAGAGCTGGAACCACAATTTGATCCTCCACGACCGTCTAATTACCAGTGGGATCCAGAGATGATTGCCAACCAGTGGCAATCAGAGGCCTCTTCTTCTCAGTACGACCCCAACTACAACTTTGGATATCCGCCAGGCCATCCGTGGCAATAGACCAACTTAGGCCAAAAGCCTAAGCTTGGGGGAGTACGTATTTCCCATCGACATTACATTTATGTTCACACACTCATTGCTAGCTGTCGGTGCTCATACTCTTTCATTGTAATATCCATGCTAGTTTATTTTCCTTTTATGCTTTCTTCTTGTGTGTTTGATAAACCTTAAGAAAAAGCAAAAAACCAAAAAAAAATTAGTTGTAGCTTTTAGCTAGTTTACTTTCTTGCTGTAGTAGTAATAATTAAAAGAAAACCCAAAAGATTTCCTGTTCTTCTTTTGCTTGTTGGGAGCTTTCTCGTGTAAATAGTTTTATTTCTTTTCTTTTCTTTGGGGGTCGATAGGAGAAGACCATAATTAAATTGTTGTAGTGGCTCTTATATGCATTATTGTTGATTTAACCAAGAGCCCATATTGCCTTGTCTTCTCCTGTTTATTGAATGCTCGCAGATTCCAGCTTAGTCCAATGCACGTGCACTATTATTATTGTTCACATCATTCGGTCGTGCAAGTGAAAGGCAATAATGACGATATATGATGGACTGACTGAGATGAGAGAAGCTGGTATGAAATCGACCTCTCTTGTTTTTGTAAATATGATTAGTTCATCATTCCTGATTCAGCCTATTATGAATAAACATGTTTGCAATGACAATTAGAGATTATAGTTACTTATGACATGCTTAATTAGCTAGGAGTTTATAATGGTTTACCTTGCATGCCAACGTGCTATTAAAATGGTTGTGATGTGGTATGATGGGGTGGTATCCTCCTTTGAATGATTCAAGTGACTTGACTTGGCATATGTTCACACATGTAGTTGAAACAAATCAACATAGCCTTCACGATATTTATGTTCATGGTGGATTATATCCTACTCATGCTTGCACTCAATGTTTATTAATTTTAATGCATGTTCATGACTGTTGTCGCTCTCTAGTTGGTCGCTTCCCAGTCTTTTGCTAGCCTTCACTTGTACTAAGCGGGAATACTGCTTGTGCATCCAATCCCTTAAACCCCAAAGTTATTCCATATGAGTCCACTATACCTTCCTATATGCGGTATCTACCTGCCGTTCCAAGTAAATTTGTATGTGCCAAACTCCAAACCTTCAAATGAAATTCTGTTTTGTATGCTCGAATAGCTCATGTATCAACTAGGGCTGTCCGTATCTTCCATGTTAGGCGGGTTATTCTCAAGAGGAGTGGACTCCACTCCTCACTCACGAGAAAATGGCTGGTCACCGGGATGCCCAGTCCCATGCTTTATGCAAACCAAATCAAAATAATTGCAAACCAAATGGCTGGTCACCGGACTGTTGTTAGTTGGAGGCACTCGTTGTTTCGAGCAAGCCATGGATTGATGCTTGTTGGTGGAGGGGGAGTATAAACTTTACCATTCTGTTTGGGAACTGCCTATAATGTGTGTAGCATGGAAGATATCGCCATCTCTTAGTTGTTATGTTGACAATGAAAGTATGCCGCTCAAAATATTATTTATCTCTGCTTTAAAACCGAGCTCTGGCACCTCTACAAATCCCTGCTTCCCTCTGCGAAGGGCCTATCTATCTACTTTTATGTTGAGTCATCACCCTCTTATTAAAAAGCACCAGCTGGAGAGCACCGCTGTCATTTGCATTCATTGCTATTAATTTATATTGGGCATGACTATGACTGGATCTCTTTTACCATGAATTACAATGTCTAGTCAGTCCTTGATCTTTAAAGGTGCTCTGCATTTATGTTTTGCGGTCTCAGAAAGGGCTAGCGAGATACCATCTTGTTATATCATATTATGATTGTTTTGAGAAAGTGTTGTCATCCGAGATTTATTATTATTGCTCGCTAGTTGATTATGCCATTGATATGAGTAAACATGAGATCTAAGAGTTATTGTGAATATGGTTAGTTATAATCTTTGATGAAAACTTGAATGTTGGCTTTACATATTTACAACAACAAGAGCAGACAGAGTTTGTAAAAGTTTTTCTTTATCACGTTCAGTTTATCAACTAAATTGCTTGAGGACAAGCAAAGGTTTAAGCTTTGGGGAGTTGATACGTCTCCGTCGTATCTACTTTTCCAAACACTTTTGCCCTTGTTTTGGACTCTAACTTGCATGATTTGAATGCAACTAACCTGGACTGACGCTGTTTTCAGCAGAATTGCCATGGTGTTATTTATGTGCAGAAACAAAAGTTCTCGGAATGACCTGAAAATCCACGAAGATTATTTTTGAAAATAATGAAAAATATTGGCGAAAGAATCAAGGCCAGGGGGCCCACACCCTGTCCACGAGGGTGGGGGCGCGCCTGCCCCCCTGGGCACGCCCCCTGCCTCATGGGCCCCCTGGTGCTCCACCGACCTCAACTCCAACTACATATATTCGTGTTCGGGGAGAAAAAAATCAGAGAAAAAGATTCATCGCGTTTTACGATGGAGCCGCCGCCAAGCCCTAAACTCTCTCAGGAGGGCTGATCTGGAGTCCGTTCGGGGCTCCGGAGAGGGGAATCCGTCGTCGTCGTCATCATCAACCATCCTCCATCACCAATTTTGTGATGCTCACCGCCGTGCGTGAGTAATTCCATCGTAGGCTTGCTGGACGGTGATGGGTTGGATGAGATTTATCATGTAATCGAGTTAGTTTTGTTAGGGTTTGATCCCTAGTATCCACTATGTTCTGAAGATGTTGCTATGACTTTGCTATGCTTAATGCTTGTCACTAGGGCCCGAGTGCCATGATTTCAGATATGAACCTATTATGTTTTCATGAATATATGTGAGTTCTTGATCCTATCTTGCAAGCCTATAGTCACGTACTATGTGTTATGATCCGGCAACCCCGAAGTGACAATAATCGGGACCACTCCCGGTGATGACCGTAGTTTGAGGAGTTCATGTATTCACTATGTGTTAATGCTTTGGTCCGGTACTCTATTAAAAGGAGGCCTTAATATCCCTTAGTTTCCATTAGGACCCCGCTGCCACGGGAGGGTAGGACAAAAGATGTCATGCAAGTTCTTTTCCATAAGAACGTATGACTATATTCGGAATACATGCCTACATTACATTGATTGGAGCTAGTTCTGTGTCACCCTATGTTATGACTGTTACATGATGAACCGCATCCGGCATAATTCTCCATCACCGATCCAATGCCTACGAGTGTTTCACATATTGTTCTTCGCTTATTTACTTTTCTGTTGCTACTGTTACAATCACTACAAAACACAAAAATATTACTTTTGCTATCGTTACCGTTACTTCCATACTACTTTGCTACTAAATACTTTGCTGCAGATACTAAGTTATCCAGGTGTGGTTGAATTGACAACTCAACTGCTAATACTTGAGAATATTCTTTGGCTCCCCTTGTGTCGAATCAATAAATTTGGGTTCAATACTCTACCCTCGAAAACTGTTGCGATCCCCTATACTTGTGGGTTATCACTGTTCAGAAACGAAAAGCATGCCAAGTTGATGCGATGGCACAGAGAGGACCGTAAGAAAGACGGGAAGTTGAGAGCACCCGCTGACGGGTCGCAATGGAGACAAATCAAGAGAAAATACTGGGCTGTGTTTGCAGGTGACCCAAGGAACGTATGGTTTGGTTTAAGCGCGGATGGCATTAATCCTTTCGGGGAGCAGAGCAACAATCACATCACCTGGCGCGTGACTCTATGTATGTATAACCTTCCTCCTTGGATGTGCATGAAGCGGAAGTTTATTATGATGCCAGTTCTCATCCAAGGCCCTAAGCAACCCGGCAACGACATTGATGTTTACCTAAGGCCATTAGTTGAAGGACTTTTACAGCTGTGGAATCAAAACGGTGTACGTGTGTGGGATGAGCACAAACAGGAGGAGTTTAACCTGCACGCGTTGCTGTTTGTAACCATCAACGATTGGCCCGCTCTCAGTAACCTTTCAGGACAGACAAACAAGGGATACCACGCATGCACGCACTGTTTAGCTGACACCGAAAGTATATACCTGGACAAATGCAGGAAGAATGTGTACCTGCTGCAAAAATTGGGAAGCACTTTGCAAGATGTATGATTTTTATGAGGGTATGCTTGTCACCATGGATCTTGGTGATCCTGACATCGACCAAGACAATATTGACATTTGGGTCCTTGTTGATACGCTTCCAATTCTACCGCTATGTGAGTTTCTCAAACATAGTTATTAACTAATTTATATTGTTCATTTCAAAATAGTCGACAGCTTATTTTCATTCTTCAAACAATGTGCGGAACATGGTGGACAGAACCTACTACACCGATGGCTCTGAGTTAATTTATCAGGAGAAAAATCATTTGGTCTCATTTTGTACTGATCTTGAGAATTACAATATCTATTATAAAACTCCTCCACATTATGGTCAATACGTGCCACTAGTGCACGTGTTGAACTACGGTAACATCCATGGAGATGCCATGGTAAGATTTTTTTTAGTATTACGACATCCGTGCATCTTTTGTATAAATTCTTTTGAAACTTAACTACATTGCTAACTACGAAGTTATTACTATGTTTTTCAACAGGAAATCCCGAATGATTGTGTGCCTCATCTGATGTATTAGAATGGTCGCCTTGATGTTTTGAACATACAGCCAGGTCATCCTATGAATCTCAATTGTCCATACCGGATTTTTAAAAGAAGTGGAGACATGAAAATCAAAGAATGAAAAAATATATGGACAGTCGTAAGGAGGTTCTTAGAAGCAAAAGGAAGCGAAGCGCATGAATTGGAGACAGGATGATCTCCATTCTCCATAATGGAGAGTCAGGGTCTATATTGTTTTATGCTATTTTATCTTAAAGAGGGTATTTAGGTCCTACCTAATACTGATGATCATGTGCTAAGAATAATTAAGTAGGGTTGGTTCGATGACTATAAGGATGATGATCGTATGGCTTGTTATTAATAACGAGTAGAAGTTGTATGATGATGATTAATAGGACTTGTTATTATGATGATGCATGATACGAGCATGAAGAGTTATTATATATCAGTGGGTGAAATGAACATGGATTGGATTGAAGTGAAGGCAACATGCATGTCGTGCATGTCGAAAGTAGTACTAATCCAAACTAGATCAAGTTATAGGATTAGTATTACTTTCGACATGCATCACATGTTGCCTTCACTTCAATCTAAGCCATGTTTAGGCATAGCAGTAGCGTTGGTAAACCAAGCACGGAGATAAGAGAGGGCACTTCTCTCTATTAGCTAGCTAACACCCTAAATTAAACCCCAAAACCCCCTAACCACCCCTTTTCAAAAAAAAAACCCTCAGCTCCTGCCAGCTGTTGACGCGTGGATGCCTTTTGGTCCCGGTTGGTGCCACCAACCGGGACCAAAGGCCCTCCTGCCTGGGCTCGCCGCAGCGGCCACATGGAGGCCCATCTGTCCCGGTTGGTGTAAGAACCGGGACTAAAGGTGTAGGGCTTTAGTACCGATACTTTAGTCCCGGTTCCCCAACCGGGACAAATGGGCCTTACGAACCGGGACAAATGGCCTTTTTTTTTACTAGTGAACCTTTTCTCATGCTTCTCCCTGCACTGCGACTTGCGGCTATGCATCAGCCACTCAAACGCCATCCAACGGACAGCAGCTAGCCAAAGCACAAACACCCCATGTTCTATACAGTTCACCGTTAATTAATTCTTGGTTACTCGTTAATAAAAATGGTTACGTACTGGATGAGCTACTTTGAGAAACCAGAACAAGACAAGTGTGTGGGACACATTTTCTCTTCGACATTTCCTCCCATTTTCTCTTCCATACATGCAAGTTGCGTACAAGTGACCACGTCGACGCCGGCTGGCGCTGCAGCGTGCCAGCGTCCAAAATGGCCGGCTAATTAAGTAGTGCAAACACAAGGCCGGCTAACCAGCTCCACCTCTATGCTCAAGAAGCCAGAGATCAACAATGAAAACATAGAGAAGATATTAATTCAATTAATGGGAGCAGTTAAGAAAGTTGGATATCTTCTAAACTGTCTAGTTGTGGTTCTTATTTTCTTTGGTCTTTCTCTTATAGAAAAGAATTGATGAATTATTATGTACTCCAATGTCACTGAATGAAATAAAGAAGTAAAGACATGTGTTTCGGTGGCCGAAAATAAAATGTAAATGAATTTTTTTAACTCTGTTAAATATAAATGATCAGCTAGGTTGAACGAATTTTAATGAAATATATATACTTCACTAAATTTTAAGGGATAGATTAGAAATGCCCCATCCAATGACCACGTCGCAGCCGGCCGGCAGTGCAGCATCCAAACAAAATGGCCGGCTACGTATAGACTATAACAGAGGCCCGGCTAACCAGCTCCACCCCTAGGCTGTAGTCTTCTTCTACCACGTAGTGCAAACACATGGCCGGCTAACCAGCTCAATCAACCGAAAATGGCGCCACCAGTGAGGGATCGCACCATGTACAGGCACCACCTCTGCTTCCTTCTTCTTGCGTCGACGGCCACCCTCTCCGCCGCCGTCACGGCCTCCTCTTACTCCACTGCCTGCCCCTCCCTGACACCGGCTCAGGACCGCCACACCGACGGCGACGAGGCCGTTGCACTCATCCGCTCCTTCCAAATATCCGGCGGCCAGTTCTCCGGGGGCGCCGACGGGCTGTTTTCCCCCGACGACGACCCCTACAAAGCCCGCCAGTTCCACTTCCTTCCACACGGCGCGTCCCGCACGGACGACCTGGCTCTCGTTCACCTCACCGGCACCTTGACCATCTTTGGTCCCCGCAGTTGGCACCGTGGAAACCACCACTACTACAGCGAGGCCGCGACCATCGCCTTCGTCCTCGACGGTTACCACTCCTCGGCCTCGCGCGAGCTCTGCATGGTCGGGACCGGCACCGAGCACGCCGCCGACGGTTCTCTCAGGCAGTACCATGACGTTGTCCTCCGCCTCCATGTCCCCAGCCCTCCCAGCCTCGCCGATCCTTTCGTGTCCGGCAGCATGGAGGGCTCCTCCGACCTTGGGACCATCAGCCTCCTCGCGTACACCGAGGGCGACCACTACAAGTACGACTCCGAGCATGCGGCCTGCAGCCCCGGCCCATCGAGGCTGCCGGCTATTGGCTCGCTCCGGGCGCTCGGCGGTGTCAACTCCGTGTGCGCCCACCTTAAAGAACAGCTCATGATCTCCTACAGGTTGGAGCATGGCCGCGCCGTGTTTCCGCGGATGCGCGTCAACCAGATGCAGTGCAGCGCGGATGGCGCCGCCTTGCACGCATACGCGGTGCTCTTCAATGACACCAGGCCGACCGAGAGGGGCTACCGTCGACGCCGCTTCTTGGTCGGCGATGAAGCCCTGGTGGCCGACGGGCACTGGGACCAGGCTCGGCGTATGCTGTGCCTCAGGGCGTGCCGGGTTACGCTAAGGGCGCCGGCGTCTGCTCCGGCAGTCGACTGCGGGATCGGGATGAGCTTCTGGTTCCCAGCAGTGTGGACGATGCGGGAACGGAGATCCGTGGCCGGGATGCTCTGGAACTCTAGCCAAGCCGGCGCTGAACCGATGCCGATCATCGACGACCAAAGAAGCAACGCCAACATCTCCGACGTGAAGTACAGCTACAACGACACGATGCTGGAGGAGGCCAAGAAACATCACCAGGAGATCAGCAACGGGAAGAAGATCATAGGGTCAGACTCTTTCCCAGATTTCAACTCTAGTAACGGTGACGCTGAGTTTAGTTTCCAAGCGCTAGACATCAGGGGACAAGCCTACCCAGTCACAATCGGCTCGGGGATGGTCGCCGACAATATTCTGGCCGACGACGATGCCTCCTCCCGGCGTTGGGTGGTCTACGGGAGCATGCCCACGACCGCCGCGGCCCGGCGTGCGGTGGTTGACGACATGAAGGAGGACCTGTTGAATGTCAGCTATGTCATACGCTACTCTGCTCCACGTGACAAGATGAGGGTGCGTCCTAGCAATGTGGCCCACTACTCAAACTATAGCGTCGAGAAAAGAAAGATCTTGGCAGAGGGCATTTATGACCGGAAGAGGGGCATCCTGTGCATGGTCGGCTGCCAAGAGCGCGCCGGCTTGACTGACTGTCAGACACTGGTAACGGTGCAGTTCGCTTCCCTTGGTTCCAACATGCCGGAGCACGGAACAGGAGCGATCAGCAGCCTCAGAGACAAGACCGATCGCCTCTTCTTTGCGAAGATCAACTTCACCATGCACGGGATGTACTCCGCGCAAGTGGAGAACGCCATATCAAGGATGGACATGGAAAGCGTCATGCTTGTGGCCTCGACGACGCTCTCGTGTGTCTTCACCATCCTGCAGATCCTTCACACCAAGAGGAACCCGGAGGCGGCTCCGGCGGTATCGGTGACCATGCTCGTCGTGCTCACCATGGGGTTCCTCGCCCCTCTCGTGCTCAACTCAGAGGCCCTGTTCGCAAGCAGGAGGAGCCAGTACTATGAGTTGCACCCCACTAGCCGAAGGATCGAGATCAACGAGGTCATGATGAGGGCGCCTACATTGATCGCCTTCGTGTTGCAGCTGCGCCTTCTCCAGCTCGCGTGGTCCGGCCGACGCACATCCACCATGTCCGAGCGGACTGTGTTATGGATATGCCTGCCATTGTACGCCCTTGGAGGAATCGTGGCCGCGGTCTTCCACGTGATCAACGCCCGCGCCTCCACGATCGGCATGGCCGGATGGCGGGTGACGATCTGGCAGGACCTTGTGTCGTACGCGGGGCTGATACTGGATGGCTTCCTTCTTCCGCAGATCATCCTAAACGCGTCCTTGGGAGGGTCCAGAGCTTGGGCGATCTCGCCGTGGTTTTACCTTGGGGGCACCATGCTCCGCTTGATGCCTCATGTGTATGATGTAGTGAGGGCCCGGATCTACAAGCCGAGCATGCGCTCTTCCAAATTGTACGCGAGCCCCCACGACGATCTGTTCAGCGTCGCTTGGGACATGGTTATACCATGCGGGGCGGCGTTGCTGGCCTTGTTGTTGTTCTTGCAGCAGCGACTTCCAGGCACCGCGCCGCTTCCTTCGCAGAGGAGGAGATCGAGTGGATATGAGATGGTCTCTAACATTTAACATAAAACTGGAGAGTTTCTGCGAAACAAAGGGTACCTTATGTATTGTTTTTTTGTTGGAAGGAAAGATAGTGTACCTTACTAGCATTTCTTTTTCACTTCATGTCTCTGGTTACGTTTGTATACTTCACACCTTCTATGTCAGTGAAAAACAACACTCTGCTGCTTTATCGTCAAGAAAAAGTGTACCTTATGTATTGTTGAAGATCTGTCCATTTGTTCATCAATATATTTATTTTTTGTTAAAATATATGTGCCGAATATAAGTGTACGAGTTGAGTTATAGTTGGATTTCTAATTAATAGAGGGTTAGGTGTTGTCATATACGTGTATGCCAGGCCTACTATATAAAGTCAACCACAAGCAGCGACATCTACCCACAGAGGAATTCCAACACAGTGTATGGCACTATATAAGCGTGGAGACATAGCAAATACAGTAGCAAAGCACTGATGACTAAACTAACCTACAAAACAATCATCATCACAACTATTATATTATCCCACAAATCCACAGTACGTCCATAAAACTACTAAGACACTAATTTTACTTCATAAAGCATATAGCATCTGAACGTTCACCAGTGTTATTCACAGGCCGCTCCCTCCCAAGGAAAGGGCCATTGATTATATACTTGGCCTCCACATAGAGGCCTGCAACCGTAAATGCAACGGCGCCGAGTGTTAATTTCATTACGGTGATCCGAAACTGTTTCTCATCTTTAGGTGGACTGCAAGCAAACGAAGAGCGAGCTGAGTTAGAAACCATTTTCTTTTTTACAGGTTGATGAGAGAACATTAAAGCTAAAATTAGTGTATACCATGGTGATGATGATGCAGGGTCCTTCACTTGTGTGGAGGATTCTGCAATGCCGGCGGTGGATTTGGCTCCATGCTGCAAGGAAGTTTAGATGCTTTGCGTTAGTTACAATGAAATTTTGATACAAGATTTGTGTTTATTACAAGCAGTGACACAAAAAAAATTGACAGAAGATTTGGGTTAATTACACACAGTGACAGCACAAAGAATCTTGATAAAATCTACTGGTATTAAAAATTTACAATCTGTATTTAGACAAATCTAAGACAAGAATTTTGAGACGAAGGGACTATATAAAAAGAAAAAAACTGACATGCTAACTAACCTCCAAGCCTACAATAATCATGAGATCAAATTAACTTATTTGTTCGTTTTCTCTTATCGGAACCACATAAATATTATTTGGGCAACATGTCTGTAAGAAAAAGAGCAAAGTCACCTAAACTGCCTTCTTGGTGTTCCAAGCAGAGTTTTGGGTGTCCCACAATTCCCAAATAATCACAGTCATCACTGTTGCATGGATTTTGGACGACCGGGTGAGGAATTCGAATACGGACTCACATCTGACGTAACTCAAATCGATAGCTGTCACCTCTGCTATGAATATAAGGGTTTTAGATATATCAATATAGACTACATCCGGACTAAAATGAGTGAACAAAGACACTAAAATGCCTCTATATACATCCAAGGCAATTCAGAAAAAAAAAGTTATAACACCTTATAATCCGGACTGGAGGGAGTAATTGCTATCTCCTCTCTCAACTGCACAATATGAAGCCGGGAGAGAGCATCGGTGTAGGTTCCTTTTTTTTACAAGGTGGTGCCAAAGGAAAGCGCCATGGGAGAGAGATTGAAACTTTTCATGGTTATGGGTCAACATGAAAAGTAGATAATTTTTTTCAGGAAAGGAAAAAGATGTTTTCCAATGATGGCGTGTTTACCGGTCTGTGACTTAATCTGGGTGGAGTGCCCAGTGATTGCTTATCGCATCATACATGGCAGTCTACTATTGCAACGATCCAATGAGGTTTTGTCCTCTAGAGGTCTTTGCATCAATCTAGCGGTTAACTTTGTCAAAGTTGTTCATTGTCTGCTAGAGCCATCGTTGCACAATGATGGCGACTTCGGTTGTAGTTCTGTCAAGATTATTTAGCCCAAGGGTCTTGATTTTAATTTTTTTTTGCGGGGGTAAAGGGAGTTTATTGCATAGATATAGAATTACAGTCGAGAGGCCACAAATCCTCGATACATGGTGAAACCGAGCCAAGCCAAACAGCCGTGGCACGCTCGGTGCGGCTATACTTAGCCAACCGATCGGCAACTCTATTTTGAAGTCTACTAATCTTTTGAGGAAAAAACTCCCTAGTACCTAAAAGTGCCTTGATCTCCAGGACGATTTGTCCATAAACCGAACGAAGAAGTGCATCATTTGTCAAGCTAGACAGTGCTTCAGAGGAGTCCGTCTGAACCACCACCGGTAGGTCAGAATGTTGTAATGCTAGGGCCAACCCCTGCATAATCGCATGCAGTTCTGCCTCGAGTGGGTCATTGCAGTAGAAGATGAAACGGTAAGCTGCCATTAGGATCTCGCCTTTGTCGTTCCGAAGCACCATACCGATGGCCGCAGAGCCATCCTCCTGCAGGAAAGAACCATCAACTGACAGCGCCACCCTGCCAAGCAGCGGTGCCGGCCAGGGAGCCGCCGGGGGCTTGACTCCTTGGGTTGGCAACGTCACCGCCGAGGTTGACATTTTCCCTTTAATAATCTCCTCCGTAGTGTAACGCGCAGCGAGCTTTATGGACTTGTAGTAACTGTCCAATAATTCGACAGTGGCTGGTGTCGGTGTCAAAACCGGCGGATCTCGGGTAGGGGGTCCCGAACTGTGCGTCTAGGATCGATGGTAACAGGAGACGGGGGACACAATGTTTACCCAGGTTCGAGCCCTCTCTATGGAGGTTGTACCCTACTTCCTGCTTGATTGATCTTGATGAATATGAGTATTACAAGAGTTCATCTACCACGAGATCGTAATGGCTAAACCCTAGAGGCCTAGCATGTATGACTATGGTTATGAATATCCCCTGATCCGGACTAAGCCCTCCGGTTTATATAGACACCGGAGGGATCTAGGGTTACATAAGGTCGGTTACAGAGAGAGGAATCTTCATATTTGGTCGCCAAGCTTGCCTTCCACGCCAAACGGGCAGGTACTGATATCACGTTACCAAACAATAAAACCTCATTTGCATAAAATCAATTAAAAAATCCTAACTTTCCTAAATTTTTACCTTTCCTTGATAACAACCAATATTTCCTATGTTTTCCACCTATTGAAGGAAATCACCCCTCCATCGATATTAGCATTTCTTGGAATGAGATCTCCGGGTTATGATTTTTTTTTGCGATTCTTTCCAATTGTGACCTCTCCTTCCACTCCGGCTCCTTCTCGCATAAACACCTCCACCACAGCCAGGTGACACCACCCCAGACCTCCTGCCTCTCCACACCTTCTCCACCACCTCCTTCTCGTACTCCATTAACAATCCCTCTGCCACATTTGTCCACGGCGGTGTCGAGGGCATGGCGCAGCAGCGTACCAGCAGTAGAGCAGCGCATAGCAGCAGGAAGCAGCACGCAGCAGGCGAGGCAAGCGGCCGACAGTGGAGGGCAGAGATGCGGCCGGCGTGGCTGAGGGGGCGGCCGGCAAAAGATGGCCACGACTGGAGGCGGCGCGAGGCAGGGGCGCGACAACGGGGCGAGCGAAGGGATAGGCGGCGGCAGACGGGGCGAGCGCAGCCAGCGAGAGTGTGGCGCGCGGCCAGGGTGTGTGTCGCGCGGGGCACAGTGGTGCGGTGGCTGCGGCGAGCGCGACGGCAGCGGCGGGCGCGACCGACGCGGTGTAGCACGGGCGTGGGCATGGAGAGGGAGTGGCCCCGCGGGCGCGGAAGAAGAGCGGCAGGCTCGGGCATGGGCGTGCATAGGAGCGGGCATGTGCCACGGGGTCAATCCGAGGAGCTCGGTGGCTACTCCTGCAATGGCCATGGCGGACGGCGGTTCTCGGCCACGACGAAATACCTAACGAGAGCAAACGAGAGGGGAAATAGGGGAAAGGCAAGAGGAAAGACTGGCGGTGTCAATGGCGCCCTAGGGGCAGACATGGGAGCTCGGGGCGGCGCGGATCGAACGATAACGTCGCGGTGACCCAAGGTTGAGGAAGACGGCAACGACGTCGATGCGGGGGTGCTGGACTTGATCTCGTTGGCGCAGACGAAGTAGCGAAGGCGTTCGGAGCTCCTTGACAAGCTCCTAGCCCGCAGGGAGGGCAGTGGCCGTGTGGACGGGGTCGGTCATGGTGGCCGTGGCGTCTGACTTCGTCCAGATCGACGGGATCGAGCGAGCAAGGAGTAGAAGTGGATTTGGGAGGGGGCGTCGAGGACGAGTGAGGCCATGGGGGCAGGGAAGGCAAGGCGTCACCCTTATCCATTCCCCTTCGATGCCAGTGAGGTGGTCGGGCGGGAGCCCGGCTCTGTAGCGACATGGCTCGGGGAACAGGAGAAGACGACCGCGCGGGGACTGGACCGCTGAGCCGGTTCGGTGGCAAGGCCCAGGGGGCAGGGCGAATCCCCTTTTACATCGTCCTTTTGGTTTTTCAATGTATTCTAATCTGTTTCTCCTTTTTAACACTGTTTTCTATTTATTTTTATCGACTAAATGATCTCTACTCCTAATGTCTCAGTTGGTAGTCTCCGTTCCGGGTTTATTTTCGTCCCACCTCCCCTAGTTTTTTTCGTCCTTGCTCCCACCTCCCAATTTCTTGTAGGTGCATGCTTCTCAAGCTGGAGGACAACATATTAGTCAAGACATTAGGGATCCTCATTGATGTTTTATCTCTCGTCTGCACTTATTTTGTTTGCTCCAATTCTATATATTCTCACGAGTCGATGAGGTGTAAGCATGTGCAATGTAGTTCCTTTTTCTACAAATGGTGATTGATTTCTTCTTTGGTAACCCAACTAACGGATGGTAATCAATCTTCAAATACCAAAACCAAACGTACAAGGCAACAATCAATTCACGTATCACAATCAGATTCTTCTTTAGTACCCAGCTTAACTCACGGATGGTAATCAATCTTCAAACAAAGGAAACAATCACCATCGTTTACCTCTCGCCAATGTTACATAAAAATAACGCTGAGAATTTAGATGTATTGTTTGTCATGGAGCTGTGGCTGGCCGATTACATGAAATTAATTCCCTCAGTTGCGGTGGCAAATATAATACACATAATCCATATTGTTATGCACTAGCGCGTGTGCGTGTGAAATAGATGGATTATGGTCCCGTACCCAATAAGATGGATATGTGTGTGTGTTTGAGAGAGAGAGAGAGCGAGAGGGGGAGAGAGAGTGAGGAAGAGGGAGGGAGAGGGTGTGTGTGTGAGAGAATTTGATGGTAAAAAAGGTCGTCAATGTCACTTAATATGTATGAGAATATTAAATGTAATATTAGCATAATTGATATTGAACTCTTAAAGTTAATGTGGCCCCGTTGCAACGCACGGGCGTTCTTCTAGTATTGATAAGGCCTTACAAGAGGCAAAAGAAGCGCGGTCCGAATCTAGAGCGGTCCGGGAGGGGATCCGGCATGCTCGGGAGATCGTGGCCGGTAAGCCCTTTTTATTACAAACTAAGTTCGGCGATCCGCATTATGCCCCACTTAACCAAGTGTGGAGCTCTCCAGACGCTTTGTTGGATTTGCCGAAGAGTGCTTCCAATGCGGCGCAGTTTCATCAAGCGCAAGAGGGGTATGCAACGGAGAAGCTTTTCTGGTCGCAGTTCGGTGCGTTGAAGCGCCCACTGTTGCTGAACAAACAGATGACCCAATGGGCCGAGCTTCACCGGATGTCCGGTGCTGCCATGAAGGATGTCGTGGTCCGGCTATGGCCAACCGAGCCCATTCCGGATAGCTACTTTGGCTTGGTGCGGCGACTTGCTGACGCGGTGCCGCGTATCGACGCCGTTAAGCGGTCAACGTGCATTGAAGGTGCACGGAGGCCTTTGCCTGTGTCAAGTCATACTGGACGAAGATGAAGGCCGTCGATGTTGCAGCGAGGAGTCCACCCAAGGGCAAGGACCATCACGCACCAGGGCATTATTTCGATGATGTCTTAGAGGCTGCCCGCTTAATCGAGGGTCAATGCTCGAAAGACATAATTTTTGAGTGAAGTGTATCCGAATTGTAAAAGACAATTTTTATAATCAGTCTATATTTTAATTTTGCCTAAAAGGATTTTGTTCCTCCTATGCGGCCATTTGTATATGGTCTGAAAGTTTTCAAGTCGTCGGCTTCAGCCCCCTCGTAGGAAATACGGGGGTGTTCGGAAAAGCATCTGAGCACTCTTGACCCAACGTCTTGGTCCGTGAAGGAGGTGTCAATGCGGTGAACGAGGCAATCGGACTATAGGGCGTTAACACTTTCACTTAGCCATAGGGGTTTTATAGGGGGGACTACGATATAGCCCCTGGTATGTGTACGGCTTATTCCAATATGGTGCGTTACATATATGACCTAAAGAAAAAGGTCCTTCATATAATACGGAGGGAATCGCGAAAGATTCCGATAAGTTATCGAGTGGTTGACCAGCTCTCGCAGCATCATGACAGTCGGTTTTTGGCTTTCTCTACTGAGGTGCTTGACTAGATGAACCGGAAGCACAATCGCAGTAGTTCTCCCTTTACTACCCTAGATGATAGAGCGGAACATAAGGTAGTAAGCACAGGAGCCGAGCAACCCAACCATTGACCCAAGACATGATTCGGAGCTGATGCATATAAGGCCAAACTCGAGACGCCGAAGTACGCTATATAGCTGTTCGGACTTTGTCGGTAACTCATTTGTTCCCATACCGAGCCCCTGGCAGGTTATGCCGAGGTATGTGTGTGAAACAACCATAGGAGCCAAATTCATATTTGAAAAAGAAACGAATGATGAATGCGTATTATGTTTACTGGGACCTGAGTGATATGCCAATGGTTACTTCATAGATAAAAAGATCACAACCCCGGCTATTTGACATGCCCGGGGTCGAAGGCGGAGGAAAAAGGCATATTACAGGCTCGAAATAAAGAGTGTGGTCTACAAAAAGTTATTTTGGACCTCCTCTCGCACGTCTGCGCCGCCTGTCCTCGGCGAGGGGGTTCCTGGACGGAAGTAGCCCCCTAGGTGAGTGTACGGATCCGAACTCCGATAGAGTCAGTTATATGTTTGTCCTTTGTGTCACCTGTTTTTAAGAGATAATGAAGAAAGAAAAAGTAATTTAGATAAAAATGTTACTGAAATTCTTGCAGGCTTGTCCGCATTGTACTTCCACCGATGCCCATGGTATCTTAAGTGCGTAGTTATGTATGCGCGATACGAATTTCGCAGGTATATGAGATGGGCGGCGGAAGCCGAACTGCTATTTCCGCTCTGGAATTGGTCGATCCTGTTGAATGGAGACCGGTGGCTTAATGGACAACAAGGTATGCGGTTTAATAAGACGGTTTTGTACTGAAGTTGCCGCAGTATAATCTTCAGTCCGGAAGGAGTGCTTTTCCTGCTCCCTTATAGAGTTGTGTGTCGCGTATACCATGTTCATTGTTTTCACTTCGGGGGGAAATTGCTTCTGACCCCCAGTATTTGGTTGGTGAGTCTATTCGTCGTCGCTATCACCGGGCGGCCTCCTCCCCTTGTGTTCGGCGTTGAGCTTGCCGGCCTGCTTGAAGACCCAACAGCTTCTGTTGGTATAATTAGCTGGTTTGTTGGGGTGGCCGTGGATCTGACAGGGTCGATTCAATATCTTGTCTAAATTGGACGGCCCGTCTCTGTTCGCCTTGAATAGCTTTTTCCGTTGACTGGGTTTGGGACCGCTGAATCCGGCGTTGACCGCTGTGTCGCGCGTTCTTTCATTATCATTGTGACGTTTGTCTTTGCTACGTCGTGGCTTGCCATTGCCGTCTCGGACTTCGGAAGTGCCCGGATCGCTGGCGTTGTTGCTTCTACGAGTGTCGGTGTCAAAACCGGCGGATCTTGGGTAGGGGGTCCCGAACTGTGCGTCTAAGGCGGATGGTAACAGGAGGCGGGGGACACGACGTTTACCCAGGTTCGGGCCCTCTCGATGGAGGTAATACCCTACTTCTTGCTTGATTGATCTTGATGATATGAGTATTACAAGAGTTGATCTACCACGAGATCGTAGAGGCTAAACCCTAGAAGCTAGCCTATGGTATGATTGTTGTTGTCCTACGGACTAAACCCTCCGGTTTATATAGACACCGGAGGGGGCTAGGGTTACACAGAGTCGGTTACAAGGGAGGAGATCTACATATCCGTATTGCCAAGCTTGCCTTCCACGCCAAGGAGAGTCCCATCTGGACACGGGACAGAGTCTTCAATCTTGTGTCTTCATAGTCCAACAGTCCGGCTAAAGTATATAGTCCGGCTGTTCGAGGACCCCCTAATCCAGGACTCCCTCAGTAGCCCCTGAACCAGGCTTCAATGACGATGAGTCCGGCGCGCAGATTGTCTTCGGCATTGCAAGGCGGGTTCCTCCTCCGAATATTTCATAGAAGATTTTGAACACAAGGATAGTGTCCGGCTCTGCAAAACAAATTCCACATACCACCGTAGAGAGAATAATATTTCCACAAATCTAATCTGCTGACACATTCTGCAGCATGACATCACACCATGGCCCGGTCATTATTCGAACCGTTTTTCTCAACCAGCCACTGCACATATCGTGAGGCGGTTTTCTTGGCACGTCTTGTCGAAGCAGAGATCGTGTCCCCTTATCACGGGATTCTCATCAATACGGGTGTGGGTAACCTAACCGCGCCATCAATTACGGCGCTTGGGGAATAAGCGAGTTTACCAGGCAGGTGGGGAGGAACATAGTTCCTTCCGCCCTTATAAAGAGACAAGGATTCATCTTTTTCACCCACGCCCTCTTCCTCCTTGGTCATCCGTTCTTGCGCACTTGAGCTCCAACACCCAAGTTCGCATTTTCTCCTCAAACCACTCCAAGCATGTCCGGAGCGGGAGGCAAGTGGATGGTCTCCTCCGTTACGGAGAAGGACATCACAATGCTACGGGGAGCCGGATACCTGGCCGCGGATATCGCGCACCGGCTACCAGATGTGGGGCAGATCGTCCCTACTCCAGAACCCCATGAGAGGGTGGTATTGCTTACCCACTTCGTCCGCGGACTGGGATTTCCCCTCCACCCGTTTGTCCGCGGGCTCATGTTCTACGACGGGCTGGACTTTCACGATCTGGCCCCCAATTTCATCCTCAACATCTCAGCGTTTATCGTCGTGTGCGAGGCCTTCCTCCGCATCAAGCCCCACTTCGGCCTGTGGCTGAAGACCTTCAACGTTAAACCGAAGGTGGTGGTCGGCCAGCAAGCGGAGTGCGGAGGCGCCATGGTGGGCAAAATGCCCATCATCTCCTGGCTCGAAGGCTCCTGTGTGGAGACCATAAAGGGGTGGCAATCGGGGTGGTTCTATATCACCGAGCCGCCCGACACCAACTGGGTGGTGGCCCCCGAATTTTGATCCAGAATCCCCATGCGGCTCACCTCCTGGAAAGAGAAGGGCCTATCCTGGGGTTCCTCGGTAGAGCTGACCGGACTCCAGACCTGCGTCAAAAACATGATGAGCAAGAAAATCAAGCTTGTCAACGTGGTCCAAGTCATGCTCTTCCGCCGGATCCTCCCGTGTCAAAGACGGGCATTCAATTTGTGGGAGTTCGACCCGGCCGAGCACCAGACGCTGCGAGAGCTCTTCGACACGACGCACAAGGACGTCTGGAAGGTGCTGTTCAAGGGCGCCGAGGTACCTCCTCCCCTTACCGAGGACCGCGGACTCAGCGCAAAGTGTCCTGCCAATCCGGTAATTCTTTTATATCTCATAAGATGTTCTTTTCCCCAGTATAACCACGCGCGGGATCTAAGCCTCCACGCCATTTAACAGGACTGGGTAGCGACAGCGGAGCAGATCGATTGTCCAGCCCCCCGCCCGAAGATCCAGCGGATGCTCTCCTAACGGAGATGCTGGTTCCGGTGCCTTATGAGGTGCCGGAGAAGAAGGCCAAGAAGAAGGCCACGGGGACCAGGAAGGGTCTCCGGCGCAAGGTTATATCGGACTCATCGTCCGAAAACACCAAGGCGCACTCCTCCCACGAAAACGAGGAGGAGGAAGAGGAAAGTTCTGCCCCCAGCCGGGGGGGACAGGAAAAGGAAGGCCGCCCCATCAGGGGAGGCCGAAGGGTCCTAGAAGGGAAGGACCCTCCTCCCGGCCTGCTCCACGACGGCCGCTTTCAGCGACGAGGAGTGGTTACCTAGGGACAAGCCCCTGGCAAAGTCGTGAGTATCTGGATACCATAATAATTCTTGGTACGTCTTATTGTACTGTTTCTTATCACACCGCGCATGATTATGCAGTCCGTCCCGAGCCCATATCGACGTATCTTCGTCGGATGATTCTCTGGGCCCATCAGATATGAACAGCGATTCACTCCCGACCGCCTCCTCCCCCCGCCCTACGGGCGACGCCGAAGTGTTGTCTCAAAGGGAACTGAACCAAGGGGAGACAGTTCCGGAGGCGCCCCAAGGCGACATTCCAGGCGCTAGGCGCATGAGGGGCAAGACTCCCCTGGGCCCTAACGCCGGGGGCAGCAAGTCTAGCCCCAAGCCGAATACGGCGCCGGAACCTTCAGTGGTTCCGGATTTTGTCAGGCAACCCCTCGCTAAGGGGGGCAAGCCGTCTGTGCCGATGGCCTCTGTCCATCCAGAGGCATCGGAAAACTTGCTGGAAGTGCTTCGCGGCGCTTCCATTGACGAAGTGCACCGCACTATTATGAGTGCGGTAGTCAAGAAGGTTCAGTCCGCTAAGAGCGGACTGACTGAAGCCTGTGCCAGCCTCCTAACCGGCTTTGAGGTAAGTAATCAAATTGTAAGAAAATGTTACAGCATAGACAGTAGCCCCTGATGCTCTGTTTGGCGTTCGCGGAAGAAAGGCCGAATAGAGGATCAAATAATAATCGCAGGAGTCTAATCAGAATGTGTCTATGTGAATAAGCAGGCTTCACTGCTGGCCGCCGCCGCTCGTACTGCGGAGGTCGCCGCACTGAAGCGGGACCTTGAGCGGTCCAAGGAAGAGCTCGGCCTTACCAAGAGGCAGCTCGAAGAGAACAAAGGTAAGTGACACCCCGTCTGAATATTGATAAAGAAAAATTTGGTTTTGGAATAATAGGATCGTCATGAATTTTGCTAGGGGCCACGACCGAAGTGGCGGCCCTGCAGAAGGCGCTATCCGAGGCCGAAGACAAAGCGGCCAAGGAGCGCATCGAGCGAGAGAAGCAAGAGGCCCGAGTAGGCGAGGTGCAGCAAGAGCTCCAGGCTCTCGTCAAGAAACACGAGTCCTTGGAGCTTGACTCTAAGACGCAAGGGTCCGAGCTTGCGAAGGCCCTCGAAAGCACACAACATGCCAAGGCCGAAGCCCAAAAGGCCCTCCAGGAAATTGAGGCGGTTAAGAAGATAGCGGCGGGTAAGGCATTCATTATGCAAAGCAAGCATGTGAAGGAAACTTTCTTTTTACTTACCCGAGTTCAGAGCTCTCCAGGAGCGTTCGCAGATCTACCCTGCAGTGTGTCGGATGTCGCGGAGTTCTACCAGGCCGAGGAGGGGAGCTCGACGGAGAAGTTGTTCTGGTCTCAGTATACTGGGACCGAACACCCAATGCCCTTGAGCGACCAGTTGAAGCAACTGGTCGAGCTTCACAAGGCGGCCGAACAGGCCATGAAGGGTCTTTTAGTCCGGATGTGGCCTGGCGAGCCCCTGCCTGGTAGCTACTTCGGTCTGGTGAGGCGGCTTGTGAATGCCTGCCCATGGTTTGAAGTCATAAAGCGGTCCGTCTGCATTGAGGGTGTGCGCAGGGCTTTTGCCCGGGCGAAGGTGCACTTGGCGAAGCTGGACGCCGAAAAGCTGGTGAAGGAGGGGCCGCCGGAGGGCAAGGAGCATCGCCACCCCGAAAAGTGTTATGACAGTGTCCTGAAGGGTGCTCACCTTGTGGCGGAGGAATGTGCTAAGGATGTAATATTTGAATGAATGTACTCATGTGATCCTGTAATATGAAACAAGTTCATTTGCGCTATGCAACGCTTGTTAATTTAAAATATTACCTTCTGTGCGGCCGTTTATAAAATCTGAGAGTTGGCCAGTCGTCGGCTTATGCCCCCATGTAACTAGTATTGAGGTGTTCGGGATAAACCTGAGCACTCTTTATCCCAATTTTGGGTCCTTCGAAGGAGGTGTTCAGCACAACGAACCAGGCAATCGGACCATAAAGCTTTATCACTCTCACTTAGCCATAGAAGTCTACAATTTTAAATTTTGGCGAAGCCCCTAGTATTCGGAAGGCTGAATTTGGGGCGCTATATACACCTAAGTCGGGCAAGGCCGACTCCTCGCCCGAAGCGGAAAAAGTCCTTAAGGACTTGAGACCTCTCGAACAGCGACCAACTCTCGCCTCATCATGACAGTCAGTTTTCGACTTTCTCTACTGAGGTGCTCGTCCGGAAGAACCGGAACACAATCGCAGTAGTTCTCCCAGTGCTACCTTAGCCGATATTGCGGAACGTAAGGTACCAAAACATGGGAGCCGGGCAAACCCAACTATTGACCCAAGACATGATTTGGAGTTGATGCATATAATGCTATAAGTTCGGGGTGCCGCACTGTCGAAAGTGTTCGGACTTCTCACGCCGTATTATGGGGTATACTAAAGCCCCTGGCGCACTGGTCGTACCAGAATGTACGGGTGCAATTTGTCGTAAATAAGCAGACAAGGGAAAAAAGGAAGGGGAATGCAATAATAGACTAACGCTATGCATTGTTATTAAATAATACGTCAAAGCGTACGGATACAAGTAGTGCAATAAGCAAAAAATAGGACTATTTGACATGTCCTATCCAAGGGCAAGCTGCGTATGGGTATGTAAAACAGGTATTTCGATCGTTATCAGAGACCACCTGGGGATTCCCTTGTACATCAGAGCGTCTTGCTTCCTTGGTATTTCCTTACCGTGATGGGTCCAACAATTAGACTGCCGGAAAGGGCTTCCAGAGAGTAAGGTCCTGAAAGAGAGAAAATGATAAAGGTATATGGCCCCTGGGGCGGTTGAGCCGCATTGTGGGACGTTCCGTAGTTGTGCCTCCGCCTATGCCCATGGTATCTTGAGTGCGTAGTTATGTACGCACGACGCAAATTTCGCCACTTGACTGGGACTAGGACGGAGGCCGAATTGCTAGGCGAGCTCAAAACGTGCCTGGCGATCCTCCTGCGGGGTACCCCGGACTCGGTTGAAGGTGTATGGGGTCTTTTTCGCCGAATTGGCGGTTTGCCCAATAAGGCTGCTTTGCGCTTCTGCTGCGAGAGCCGCAGTGTGCTCCTCCGTGCGGAGCGAGCGCTCTGTGTTTCCATTAACTGTTATAACCCCGCGTGGTCCTGGCATTTTGAGTTTGAGGTATGCATAATGCGGTACCGCATTGAATCTAGCAATTGCGGTTCGTCCGAGCAGTGCGTGATAGCCGCTGCGAATGGGGACGATGTCGAAGATTAACTCCTCGCTTCGAAAGTTGTCCGGAGATTCGAAGACCACTTCCAGCGTGATTGAGCCCGTGCAACAGGCCTCTACACCTGGGATTACACCTTTAAAGGTGGTTTTGGTGGGTTTGATCCTCGAGGGGTCTATGCCCATTTTGCGCACTGTATCCTGATAGAGCAGGTTCAGGTTGTTGCCACCGTCCATAAGGACGCGAGTGAGGTGAAATCCGTCAATGATGGGGTCAAGGACCAATGCAGCAGATCCGCCATGACGGATACTAGTGGGGTGGTCCCTGCGATCGAAGGTGATCGGACAAGAGGACCATGGGTTGAACTTTGGGGCGACTGGCTCCATCGCATAGACGTCCCTTAGTGCACGCTTCCGTTCCCTCTTGGGAATATGGGTTGCGTATATCATCTTCACCATTTTCACTTGTGGAGGGAACCTCTTCTGTCCTCCTGTGTTCGATGGCCGAGGCTCCTCCTCGTCGTCGCTATGCAGCCCCTTGTCCTTGTTTTCAGCATTCAACTTGCCAGCCTGCTTGAATACCCAGCATTCTCTGTTGGTGTGATCGGCTGGCTTATCGGGGGTGCCGTGAATTTGACACGAGCGATCGAGTATACGGTCCAAACTGGACGGGCCCAGATTGCTTCTTTTGAACGGCTTCTTCTGCTGACCGGATTTAGAGCCACTGAATCCGGCATTGACTGTCGTGTCTTCGGTGTTGTCGCCGTTGTTCCGGTGCTTGTGTCTGTTGCGACGTGGTCTCCGTTAGTACCTTTGGCGTCTGAATTGCCTGGATTTCTTGATGTGCTGTTACTGCGAACCAGCCAGCTGTCCTCGCCCGCGCAAAAGCGGGTCATGAGTGTCGTGAGGGCTGCCATGGACTTCGGCTTCTCTTGGCCGAGGTGTCGGGCGAGCCACTCGTCCCGGATGTTATGTTTAAATGCCGCTAAGGCCTTAGCATCCGGACAGTCGACAATTTGGTTCTATTTAGTTAGGAACCGAGTCCAGAATTTCCTGGCCGATTCCCCTGGCTGTTGGGTTATGTGGCTCAAGTCATCAGCATCTGGTGGTCGCACGTAAGTGCCCTGGAAGTTGTCAAGGAATGCGTCTTCCAAATTCTCCCAACTGCCAATGGAGTTTGCTGGCAGGCTATTCAGCCAATGCCGAGCTGGTCCTTTGAGTTTTAGTGGGAGGTACTTGATGGCATGTAGATCGTCACCGCGGGCCATGTGGATGTGGAGGAGGAAATCCTCGATCCATACCGCGGGGTCTGTTGTGCCATCATATGACTCAATGTTCACGGGATTGAATCCTTCTGGGAATTCATGATCCATTACTTCATCGGTGAAGCATAGGGGGTGTGCGGCGCCTCTGTGCCGGGTTATGTCACGACGCAGTTCATACTAGTCTTGTCTGCAGTATTCGGCCCGGCCGGATTTGCTTTTAGTGTATCCGGCATGACGATCATCGTCACGCGTTGGGGCGCGACCCCGTGATCCGTAGATCGATCTTGTATGTCATGCTTTGTTTTCCAATACGTCTCGCAGGTCCCGCGTGTTGCCCCGGGCGTTGGTATTTTTGTTTGAATGGCGGCGGGGTGCGGGCTGGACTTCGGGCTGGTATGCCCCTCTGTCTCGGCCACGAGGTGGCTGATCAGCCGCATCATACGCTGGTGATGTAGGTTTTAATGCTTCCTCCTCGAGTTGGGGTAACAACATGCGCTTTGGGTAACTCTTGGTTGGGCGCTCGAGTTCGTATTCCTTGGCCGCCAGGACTTCAGTCCATCTATCCGCTAGCAGATCTTGATCAGCTCGAAGCTGTTGTTGCTTTTTCTTCAGGCTGTTTGCTGTGGCTATAAGCCGGCGCTTGAAGCGCTCCTGCTCGACGGGATCCTCAGGCACGATAAATTCTTCATCGCCGAGGCTCACCTCGTCTTCGGAGAGAGGCATGTAATTGTCATCCTCTGATTCTCCGTCTGCTGCCTGTTCCGGAGGGCTAGCTTGTTCATCCTCCCGCTCGAGGTCTGGCTGGAGGGGATTGTCGTCGTCTTCGGCACTATCCGGAGCGTTATTGTCTCTTGTGCCGGTATCGCTGCTTTTGCTATGGCGGGACTTAGAGCGGCGCCGCTGACGTCGGTGCTTGTATTGCTTCTTGGAGGGATTATCCTCCGTTGTCTTATCGCCATTGCCTTCTTTGGGGGTGTCCACCATGTATATATCATATGATGAGGTGGCAGTCCAGCGCCCTGTGGGCCGTGGTTCCTGTTCGTCTCCTGCATCGTCGTCCATACCGTCGATGTCTTCGGAGCCGAAATCGAGCATGTCGGTTAAATCGTCGACAGTGGCTACTAAGTGGGTGGTGGGTGGGGAGCAAATTTCTTCATCGTCCGCATCCCATTCTAGCCGGACATAGTTCAGCCAAGGGTCTCCTGACAAGGAGAGAGACCTCAATGAGTTTAGCACGTCGCCTAGTGGTGAGTGCTGAAAGATATCCGCGGAGGAAAACTCCATAATCGGTGCCCAATCGGATTCGATAGGCACAGACGCAGGCGGCTCAGAGCCCGTGGCCGGGGACGAATCCAGGTGTCCGGCAACACGGGTCTCATAGGAAGTGAAGTCAGCATTCGGCTCTATCGCCGTTGAGTGCGCGGCCTTCACGCACTAGTAGAAAACATGGCTTTCGTATAAGAACCGGGACTAATGTGAGCATTGGTCCCGGTTCGTGCGGCTAAAGGCATTAGTCCCCGTTCAGATGAGCCATTTAGTCCCAGTTTGAGACACGAACCGGGACTAAAGGGTGCGATGCCCTTTAGTACCGTTTCGTGTCTCAAACCGGGACTAAAGATTAGACCTTTAGTCCCGGTCTCAAACCGGGACTAAAGGTCCCATTTTCAAACTCTACCCCCCCGGTGGATCGCCTTTCCAGTTTTGTAAAAAGCAAAAGAAAATGATAAAAACTTCAAAAATTAAAATCCTTCGAGATGTAGTTATGTTACTACATCTACTAGTTAGGAAAATTTAAAAACTTAAATTTGGACATGTTTTGCAAAAAGTGTAGGGAAAATGTAAAACGGATATAACTTTTGCATACGATGTCAGAAAAAACGTATAATATATCAAAATGTTCAGCATGAAAATCTGCATCCGATTTTGACGGCCTACGGCTTGTTTGCAAATTTTTAGAATCCTCAAATTCCAAAAGCAAAAAAAGATATGCTCAAATTTCATTTTTTTTTATTTTGGTTAAACCTGGTCAAACTATGGTCAAACTGCTTATTCAAGAAGTATTAGTGTTACTACATAATTATTCAAGAATATTAGTGTTACTAAATAATTATTTTAATTTTTTTGAATTTTGGTCAAATCTGGTCCAACTGTGGTCAAAATGTTGTCAAACTGTGGTCAAACTATGGTCAAACTACTTACTCAAGAAATATTAGTGTTACTAAATAATAATTGTTTTTTAGAATAATAGTTTCAAACTCAAACAGTGAAACGTGTGACTTGATGCTCAAGCTAAACTCCTGAGGGTTAATAGGATTGACATCTTACTATTGTCAGGAAAACAACAAGTGCAGACTTGGAAATCAGAGAGAATAGAACCCAGAAGTTAAGCATGCTCAGGCTGGAGTAGTGAGAGGATGGGTGACCGGCCGGGAAGTTAGTGAATTTGGAATGATGAGAGGTTATTAGAGATTAGAGGTTAAATAGAGCAATCATGAGGGGTGATTAGAGATTAAATTGAAAATAATTCAAAAATTTAAAAATTGGAAAAAAAAATTCAAAAGAAATCAAAAAATTTCTCCTTCGTATAGCCAAGGGGGCTAGGGTTACACAGAGTTGGTTACAAGGGAGGAGATCTACATATCTGTATTGCCAAGCTTGCCTTCCACGCCAAGGAGAGTCCCATCCGGACACGGCACGGAGTCTTCAATCTTGTGTCTTCATAGTCCAACAGTCCGGCTAAAGTATATAGTCCGGCTGTCCGAGGACCCCCTAATCCAGGACTCCCTCAACGAGCGAGCCAGCTGTCTTCTCCCGCGCAAAAGCGGGTCATCAGAGCGGTAAGGGCTGACTTGGATTTTGGTTTTTCTTGACTAAGGTAGCGGGCAAGCCACTCGTCCCGGACGCTGTGTTTGAAGGCTGCTAGGGCTTTGATACGTCTCCTACGTATCTACAATTTATGAAGTATTCATGCTATTATATTATCCATCTTAGATGTTTTATATGCATTTATATGCTATTTTATATGATTTTTGGGACTAACCTATTAACCTAGAGCCCAGTGCCAGTTTCTGTTTTTTCCTTGTTTGAGTTTTCAAGAAAAGGAATACCAAACGGAGTCCAATTGACGTGCCAATTTTTTATCATTTTTTATGGACCAAAAGAAGCCCCTGGAGCAAAAGAGTTGGGCCAGAAGTGTCCCTGGCTGTCCACGAGGGTGGGGGCGCGCCCACCCCCCTGGGCGTGGGCCCCTGCCTCGTGGACGACTCAGAGACCCCCCTGACGTGAAACCAACGCCAAAAATTCCTATAAATACAGAAACCCCCAGAAAATAACCTAGATCGGAAGTTCCGCCGCCGCAAGCCTCTGTAGCCACGAGAAATCAATCTAGGCCCTCTCTGGCACCCTGCCGGAGGGGGCCATCGTCACCGGAGGCCATGGAGGAGGATCCCGGAGGGGCCATCATCGGCATGAAGGCCAAGGACCAGAGGGAGAACCTCTCCCCATCTAAGGGGGAGACCATGGAGGAGGAAGCACAAGGGGGAGAACCTCTCCTCCTCTCTCTCGGTGGCGCCGGATGCCATCGGGAGGGGAATCATCGCCGCGGTGATCGTCTTCATCAACATCACCATCATCATCACCATCCTCATCTATTTTACGCGGTCCACTCTCCCGCACCCCGCTGTAATCCCTACTTGGACATGGTGCTTTATGCCACATATTATGATCCAATGATGTGTTGCCATCTTATGATGTTTTGAGTAGATATCCTTTGTCTTTGGGTTGATTGATGATCTAGATTGGTACGAGTTGTATGTTTTATTTTGGTGCTGTCCTATTGTTCCCTCCGTGTCGCGCAAGCGTGAGGGATTCCCGCTGTAGGGTGTTGCAATACATTCATGATTCGCTTATAGTGGGTTGTTGAGTGACTGAAACGCAAACCCGAGTAAGGGGGTTGTTGCGTATGGGAATAAAGAGGTCTTGATGCTTTAATGCTATGGTTGGGTTTTACCTTAATGATCTTTAGTAGTTGCGGATGCTTCCTAGAGTTCCAATCATAAGTGCATATGATCCAAGAAGAGAAAGTATGTTAGCTTATGCCTCTCCCTCATATGAAATTGCAATGACGACTATCGGTCTTGTTAACAATTGCCTAGGACAATTCCGCACACCGATCCATCATTATTCCACACTCGCTATTTATAATATTTCGTAGTATATTCTAACTTTATGATAACAGCAACTACTTTTATATTTTATCTCTTCGATATCATGCAAAGTTATCCGCTTCATACCCACAACATAGTTTTATTTCTCGTTTCTAGTTGGAAGCAAACGTTCGGTGTGCGTAGAGTCGTATCAGTGGCAGATAGGGCTTGAGAGAATATTGATCTTACCTTTAGCTCCTTGTGGGTTCGACACACCATACTTATCACTTCCACCTTTGGGAATTGCTACGATGATTCCCTGCACTTGGGGATTATCAAGCTCTTTTCTGGCGCCGTTGCTGGGGAGCAATGGCGTGGGGTTGATATTCTCGTGTGTGCTTGTTTGCTTTCTCCACTATGTAGATTTTGTTTTTCCTTTTTGTTTCTGTTTAGTTGTGGGTGAAACATACAAAAAAAATTTAAAGAATAAAAATACAAGAAAAATTATTTGCCTCTCATGCCTAAAAAGTTTTTCAAAAAGAGAAGTGATTGGAAAGTTATGCATTGAAGAAGTGAGGGTCGACCTTGAGCACTTGTGTTCATGCTCACGGAAACAATGTAGAATTTTTCATGGAATTTTCTCTGTAAATAATTATCCCCTTGTGTATATCCATTGTATTATAAAAATAATGTACCAAGCTTTGGTTTTAGGATGATTAGATTGCTTGTTTACTATGTGCAGAACAAAAACAGAAACTTTGGCTGTAGTGCGTGATTTTACATTTTTTACTGGAAGGTCAAATGGGTCTGAAACGTTTTGAAAATTACTTCTGTACAAATGTTTCAAATTTTCAAAATTATTTCATAATTTTGGGAGTTAAATAAGTTTACTAAACTTCCAGATTACTACTGGCTGTCCTGTTTTTGACAGATTCTGTTTTTCGCGTGTTGTTTGCTTATTTTGATGAATCTATGGCTAGTATCGGGGGGTATGAACCATAGAGAAGTTGGAATAAAGTAGGTTTAACACCAATATAAATAAATAATGAGTTCATTACAGTACCTTAAAGTGGTAGTTTTCTTTATTACACTAACGGATCTCACAAAGTTTTTGTTAAAGTTTTGTGTGGATGAAGTGTTCGAAGATCGATGAACTATCAATATGAGAAGAATAAAGAGAGGCAAGAGTTCAATCTTGGGGATGCCCAAGGCACCCCAAGTAAATATTTCAAAGGATACTCAAGCATCTAAGCTTGGGGATGCCCCGGTTGGCATCCCATCTTTCTTCTTCAACAAATATCGGTATACCTCGGTTTTTGTTTTGTTCACATGATTTATGTCCTTTGTGTTTTTGTTTTTCCTTTAAGAACCAAGCTAGTATGAGATAGCCCTTCATTGATTTATATAATACTTCATGTGCTTCACTTATATCTTTTAAGTATGAGCTTATAGAATTGCTCTTTGTGCTTCACTTAAATCTTTTGAGTATGGTTTTATAGAATGCTTCGTGTGCTTCACTTATACATTTTGAGCTTGGATATTGGTTAGTCTATATTAATTGTAGAATGCTCCATGAACTTCACTTATATATTTTGGAGTATGAATAATACTATCATCTAAAGTGGGTTTGGAAGAGTGTCAACTTTAGGAATTAGTGATCCCACTATTCCGAATGAGAAGAATTTTGCTTATGTGGAGAGTAGAAAAATTCCTATGCTTGTAGATCATGAAAAGAATGATTTATGTGATGGTTATATTGTTGAATTCACTCATGATGCTACTGAAAGTTATTATGAGGGAGGAATATATGCTTGTAGGAGTTGCAATAATATCAAGTTTCCTCTCTATGTGCTTAAGGTTTCGAAGTTATACTTGTTTTGCCTTCCTATGCTAGTTGATTATTGTTCCTATAAATTATGTGTTCACAAAATCCCTAGGCATAGGAAGTGGGCTAGATTCAAATGTGCCAGTCATATTCTTCAAGATGCTCTCTTTATGTTTCAATTCGTATCTTTTATGTGAGCATCATTGAAATCATCATGCCTAGCTAAAAGGCATTAAAGAAAAGCGCTTGTTGGGAGACAACCCAATATTTACCCTTACCGTTTTTGTGTGTTTACATGATTAAGCTACTGTATTAATCATGTTTTATAGATTTTTGTTTCAATGAAGTGCCAAGTAAGACCTTTGGGAAGACTTGGGTGAAAGTTCATGTGATCTTGCTGTAAAAAAAGAAACTTTGCGCTCACGAGATTAGCTGCCATTTTTACAGAAGAGTGATTTTGAGTTGATTCTTTTTGCAGAAGATTAATAGACAAATTACTCACGTCCATCAATTTGTTTCATAATTTTTGGAGTAGCATAAGTATGGTTGATGTTCAGATCATTACAGACTGTTCTGTTTCTGACAGATTCTGTTTTCATTGCATAGTTTGCTTGTTTCCTATTTTATATGGCTTATATTTCTCAATATAAATTGTAGAAATGATATGGTACAGTAGGCATTGTGTGAGAAAAATAATGAACCTTGTCTTTGACACTACCAAAGTAAATGGTTTACTCTTTATCATACTAACCAATCTCACGAAGTTCCGTTAAGTTTTGTGTGATTGAAGTTTTCAAGCTTTGGGTGAGATATCAATATGAGGAGAATAAGGAGTGGAAAGACCCTATGCTTGGGGATTCCCAAGGCACCCCAAGTTAATATTCAAGGAAGACTCAAGCGCCTAAGCTTGGGGATGCCCCGGAAGGCATCCCCTCTTTCGTCTTCAAAACTATCGGTATACCTTACTCGGAGCTATATTTTTATTCGTCACATCATATGTGTTTTGCTTGGAGCGTATTTTCAATTTACTTGCTGTTTGAATAAAATCATTGGATCTGAAATATTGAATGAAAAAGAATCCTCCCATGGCTAGTTAATTGTTTGACTACTCAGTGTTCTTCACTTATATCTTTTTGGAGTAGTTTGTCATTTACTCATGTGCTTCACATATATCCTATAAGTAAATGGTTGAATGAATTGAAAATCATAAATCTGAATTTATATATGTTTCATATTCTTATACCATGGGGAGTAATGACTTCACACATAATAAGTATAGGTAGTAAACTTATTGAAAGTTAGCAAACGCGGAATTGGTCACTTGAACAATTCATGAAAGAATATTGAAGGAAGAGAGATTTCACATATAAATATACTATCTTGGACATCTTTTGTAATTGTGAGCACTCATTAAAATATGACACGATAAAAGGTTGATGTTGGACAAGGAAGACAACGTAATGGGTTATGTTTTCTTATATCCGAAATAAAGTATATTGTCATGGATCATCCAACATGCTGAGCTTGCCTTTCCCCCTCATGCTAGCCAAATTCTTTGCACCAAGTAGAGATACTACTTGTGCTTCCGAATGACCCTTAAACTAGTTTTGCCATGAGAGTCCACCATACCCACCTATGGATTGAGTAAGATCCTTCAAGTAAGTTGTCATCGGTGCATGCAATAAAAATTGCTCTCTAAATATGTATGATCTATTAGTGCGAAGAAAATAAGCTTTATACAAACTTGGGATAGTGAAGTAGTAAAAGCGACGGACTGCATAATAAAGGTCTTTATCACAAGGGGCAATATAAAGTGACGTTCTTTTGCATTAAGATTTTGTGCATCCAACCATAAAAGCGCATGACAACATCTACTTCCCTCTGCGAAGGGCCTATCTTTTACTTTTACTTTCTACCCTTATACAAGAGTCATGGTGATCTTCACCTTTCCTTTTTACATTTTATCCTTTGGCAAGCGCATTGTGTTGGAAAGATCCTGATATATATCCAATTGGATCTAAGTTATCATGAACTATTATTGTTGACTTTACCATAAAAGGTTGGGAGGCGAATCTATAAGCGCCTATCTTTCTCTGTGTCCGATTAAAACTTTGAACCCATAAATATCACGTGAGTGTTAGCAATTGCGAAAGATTAAATGATAATTGAGTATGTGGAGTTTGCTGAATCAAAGCTCTGACATAGACCCTTCCTGAAAATAAGATGAATTGCAATTGTTTGGTGACTGAGAATATAGTTTGTTAGTTTCAAGAAAGTTTATGATCTATACTTTAACATGTGAATAGCTTGTTACTTGATCATGAAAAGTTTTATGTGATGAGCTACTGTTATGACATATAATGATGCTAGAAAAGGTGATTGAAATTATCATTGATCAAACTTGTGCACCTGCTAGCATTCACACTTCATAAATTATTTCTTTTATCATTTACCTACTCGAGGACGAGCAGGAATTAAGCTTGGGGATGCTGATACGTCTCCAATGTATCTATAATTTATGAAGTATGCATGCTATTATATTATCCATCTTAGATGTATATGCATTTATATGCTATTTTATATGACTTTTGGGACTAACTTTTTAACGTAGAGCCCAGTGCCAGTTCCTGTTTTTTCCTTGTTTTTAAGTTTTACAGAAAAGGAATACCAAACGGAGTCCAATTGACGTGCCAATTTTTGTTGATTTTTTATGGACCAAAAGAAGCCCCTGGAGCAAAAGAGTTGGGCCAGAAGTGTCCCGGGCTGTCCATGAGGGTGGGGGCGCTCACCCCCCCGGGCGTGGGCCCCTGCCTCGTGGACGACTCAGAGACCCCCCCCCCTGACGTGAAACCAATGCCAAAAATTCCTATAAATACAGAAACCCCCAGAAAATAACCTAGATCGGAAGTTCCGCCGCTGCAAGCCTCTGTAGCCACGAGAAATCAATCTAGGCCCTCTCTGGCACCCTGCCGGAGGGGGCCATCATCACCGGAGGCCATGGAGGAGGATCCCGGAGGGGCCATCATTGCCATGAAGGCCAAGGACCAGAGGGAGAACCTCTCCCCATCTAGGGGGGAGGCCATGGAGGAGGAAGCACAAGGGGGAGAACCTCTCCCCATCTAGGGGGGAGGCCATGGAGGAGGAAGCACAAGGGGGAGAACCTCTCCTCCTCTCTCTCGGTGGCGCCAGAGTGCCATCGGGAGGGGAATCATCGCTGCGGTGATCGTCTTCATCAACATCACCATCATCATCACCATCCTCATCTATTTTACGTGGTCCACTCTCCCGCACCCCGCTGTAATCCCTACTTGAACATGGTGCCTTATGCCACATATTATGATCCAATGATGTGTTGCCATCTTATGATGTTTTGAGTAGATATCCTTTGTCTTTGGGTTGATTGATGATCTATATTGGTACGATTTGTATGTTTTATTTTGGTGTTGTCCTATTATGCCCTCCGTGTCGCGCAAGCGTGAGGGATTCCCGCTGCAGGGTTTTGCAATACGTTCATGATTCGCTTATAGTGGGTTGGTGAGTGACTGAAACACAAACCCGAGTAAGGGGGTTGTTGCGTATGGGAATAAAGAGGACTTGATGCTTTAATGCTATGGTTGGGTTTTACCTTAATGATCTTTAGTAGTTACGGATGCTTGCCAGAGTTCTAATCATAAGTGCATATGATCCAAGAAGAGAAAGTATGTTAGCTTATGCCTCTCCCTCATATGAAATTGCAATGACGACTATCGGTCTTGTTAACAATTGCCTAGGACAATTCCGCACATCGAATCATCATTATTCCACACTCGCTATTTATAATATTTCGTAGTATATTCTAACTTTATGATAACAGCAACTACTTTTATATTTTAGCTCTCCGATATCATGCAAAGTTATCCTCTTCATACCCACAACATAGTTTTATTTCTCGTTTCTAGTTGGAAGCAAACGTTCGGTGTACGTAGAGTCGTATCAGTGGCAGATAGGGCTTGAGAGAATATTGATCTTACCTTTAGCTCCTTGTGGGTTCGACACTCCATACTTATCACTTCCTCCTTTGGTAATTGCTACGATGATTCCCTGCACTTGGGGATTATCAGGCTTCCGCGTCCGGACAGTCGACGATTTGGTTCTTTTTAACTAAGAACCTAGTCCAGAGCTTCCTGGCTGACTCTCCGGGCTTCTGGACAATGTGACTTAAGTCATCGGCATCTGTTGGCCGGACATATGTTCCTTGGAAGTTGTCGCGGAAGGCGTCTTCCAAGTCTTCCCTGCTGCCGATAGATTTTTCCGGCAGACTGTTTAACCAGTATCGAGCTGGTCCTTTGAGTTTTAATGGCAAGTATTTGATGGCATGGAGGTCGTCGCCGCGGGCCATGTGGATATGGAGGAGGAAGTCCTCGATCCATACCGCAGGATCAGTTGTTCTGTCGTATGATTCGACATTTATGGGTTTAAACCCGTCTGGGAACTCATGCTCCATTACTTCGTCAGTGAAGCAAAGAGGGTGTGCGATGCCTCTATATTGGGCTACACTGCGACGTATCTCCGATGGAGTCCGTTTGCGGTTTTTGGCCCGGGCGTGGCTAGGTTTGTCACGTCCAAATAGATAGCCGTCGTCGCGTGTCGAGGCGCATCCTCACGATCCGTAAATCGATCTTGTATGTCCTGCTCTGCTATCGAGGCCCTGCCGAAGGTCGTATGTATAACCCCGAGCTGTTTTATTCCTGCCCTTACGGCGAGGTGGGGCGGTCTGGTGTTCGGCTTGAGTTGCCGCTTTATCCCGACCGCGTGGCGGTCGTTCGGTCGCGTTGTGAGATGATGGTACGGGCTCCAGCGCCTCGTCATCGAACTGAGGTAGCAATTTGCGCTTCGGGTAATTTTTGGCTGGGCCACTAAGGCCGTATTCCTCGGCGGCCAGGACTTCGATCCATCTATCATTGAGCATATCTTGGTCAGCTTGAAGCTGCAGCTGCTTCTTTTTCAGGCTCCTTGCGGTGGCTAATAGCCGGCGTTTAAAGCACTCCTACTCGAGAGGTTCCTCAGGCACGATGAAATCCTCGTTGCCGAGGCTCTCCTCTTCCTCGAAAAGCGGGAGATAATTACTATCCTCCAAGTCTTCGTGTATGGCCTGTTCGTCAGGGCTAACGTGCCCGTCTTCCCGTTTATCTTGTTCGGAGATTGCCCCAACGGGGTCTTCATTGTCTTCGGCATCGTCCGGAGTATTGTTTTCTCCAGTGCCGGCGTTACTTTCTTTTGCATGATGTGACTTAGAGCGGCGTTGCTGGCGCCGGTGTCTGGGCTGTGTCTCAGGAGGTTTGTCCTCAACTAGATCCTCTTCGTCATCGTTGTTAGTTTCTTTAGGTGTATCCACCATGTATACATCATACGAAGAAGTGGTCGTCCATCGTCCGGTAAGCGGCGGGTTTTGTCCCTGCTCCTCATCGGCATTGTCGTCCATTCCGTCGATGTCTTCGGAGCCGTAATCAAGCACGTCAGTTAAATCCTCGACAGTGGCTATGAAGTGGGTGGCGGGTGGGAAGCGGAATTCTCCCCCATCATCAGCCTCCAGTTCAAACCGGACATAATTCGGCTGTGAGTCCCCCGTCAAGGACAGATTCTTTAATGAGTTTAGCACATCACCGAAAGGCGAGTGTCGGAAGATGTCTACGGCGCTAAATTCGAAGATCGATAAGCGATCAAGCTCGGCGTCCGCGGACGCACATGGTTTCGAACTTATACCGGAAACGAGTCCAGAGTTCCAGTGACACAGATATCACATGAGGCTAAGTCTGTGTGCGGCTCCAACGCCGCGGAATCTGTGGCCTCCGTGGCGGAGTTGAGCTTCCCGTCCTCGGATGGCGCGATATGCTCCGGATCTAAGGCCGAAGTAGTTATAGGAACTATCTCCTGGATGTGGTCCGATGACAGATTTAAGTCATGTTCATCAAGGTGATAGGGAGCGGCAGCCGCGGTCTCAAATCCGTCAAAGATCAAGTCTCCGCGGATGTCCGCGACGTAATACAAGCTCCCAAATCTGACCTGATGGCCAGGGGCATAGCTTTTGATCTGCTCCAGATGGCCACGCGAGTTGGCCCGCAGTGCGAAGCCGCCGAATAGGAAGATCTGTCCAGGGAGGAAAACTTCCCCTTGGACAGCGTCATTGTAGATGATCGAAGGGGCCATCAAACCGTTTGACGACGGCACAGTGGAACTCTCAATGAAAGCACCAATTCAAAACCGGCGGATCTCGGGTAGGGGGTCCCGAACTGTGCGTCTAGGGTCGATGGCAACAGGAGACGGGGGACACAATGTTTACCCAGGGGCGGGCCCTCTCTATGGAGGTAACACCCTACTTCCTGCTTGGTTGATCTTGATGAATATGAGTATTACAAGAGTTGATCTACCACGAGATTGTAATGGCTAAACCCTAGAGGCCTAGCCTGTATGACTATGGTTATGAATATCCCCTGATCCGGACTAAGCCCTCCGGTTTATATAGACACCGGAGGGATCTAGGGTTACATAAGGTCGGTTACTGAGAGAGGAATCTTCATATTTGGTCGCCAAGCTTGCCTTCCACGCCAAGGAGAGTCCCATCCAAACACGGGCGTAGCCTTCGGTCTTCGTATCTTCACAGCCCATCAGTTCGGCCCATGGCTAACAGGCCGGACGCCCGAGGACCCCTTAGTCCAGGACTCCCTCAGTCGGCACAGGAGGTACTTCCTTCCCGTGGGTCAAATCATTACGGAGCTGCCAAATCCGCCAAATGAACATAATCAGCATATCTTGGACGTCGGTCAAACACTTCGCCAGCAATGAAGTTAGCCATTCCTTCCCATCATGGATAAGGAGGTCATCTTCAGGAAGTGGCCAACGGCGACACATATTTGTCCAGAGCGTTCTCGCATGTGAACAAGTTATCAATGCATGAAACGAGTCCTCCTCCTCCACCCCGCATAGCTGACAGGTTGAGCGCGTTGCTAAATGTCTGAAGACCTTACAACTCTGTGTTGCCATCGTCCTTGTCACACATCTCCATGCATTGATTTTCATTTTTTGAGGTACCCCGGACTTCCAAATGTAGTTCCACCCTGCTCGGTTCCCCTCTGGGGCAGTACTCGACGCACCATTAGCAGCGACAACATTATGATCATGTGTAGCCAACTTGTAGGCACTTCTCACCGTGAACCCACCACTTTTTTCCGGATACCAGGCCAAGAAATCATCTCTTTGGCGAGGTGAGGTTCTGATTTTCAGAATGTGATCAACATCCATCGGCCAAAAAAACTCCCTCAACCGGTCCTGCTTCCATGCTCCATTGCCATCCAAGAAATCAGAGACCCTGTTGAAGCGACAGTTCCCCTTCGGAGTGATCGGCAGAAGGAATAAGGCCGAGGCAGCCAAGGGTCTTGCCAAGTACGAATCTTCATGCCATTACCAACTCGCCAAATGACGCCCTTCTTGACCAACTCAAGGCCATGCAGGATTCCTTTCCACACCTCTGACCCGGAGCCCGGGAACACCGTATCCAAAAGCTGACCAGAAGGATAGTACTTTGCCTTCAGCAGACGCGCACATAGGCTATCCGGCCTATCCAGGAGCCTCCAGGCCTGTTTAGCTAGCAGCGCCTGGTTAAACGCCCTCATGTCCCTAAAACCCATACCTCCCATGGATTTAGGCAATCGCAGTTTATCCCAGCTCATCCAGGCCATCTTCTTCCCGTTCTCCACCCCCCACCAATACTGGCGTAGCATCCTTGTTAGATCATCACAGACCGAAGCCGGGATTTTGAAAACACTCATAACATATGCTGGTATTGTTGGGGAACGTAGTAATTTCAAAAAAATTCCTACGCACACACAAGATCATAGTGATGCATAGCAATGAGAGGGGAGAGTGTTGTCCACGTACCCTCATAGACCGTAAGCGGAAGCGTTATGAGAACGCGGTTGATGTAGTCGTACGTCTTCACGATCCGACCGATCCAAGTACCGAACGCACGGCACCTCCGAGTTCAGCACACGTTCAGCTCGGTGACGTCCCACGAACTCCGATCCAGCAGAGCTTCGAGGGAGAGTTCCGTCAGCACGACAGCGTGATGACGGTGATGATGGTGCTACCGACGCAGGGCTTCGCCTAAGCACCGCTACGATATGACCGAGGTGGATTATGGTGGAGGGGGGCACCGCACACGGCTAAAAGATCAACTGATTAACTTGTGTGTCTATGGGGTGCCCCTTGCCTGAGTATATAAAGGAGGAGAGGAGGGGAGGCCGGCTGGCCCTAGAGGACGCCCAAGTGTGGAGTCCTACTAGGACTCCAAGTCCTAGTAGGAGTCCACCAAGAGGAAGGGAGGGAGAAGGAAGGAGAGGGAGGAAAGGAGGAAAGGGGGCCGGCCCCCCTAGTCCAATTCGGTTTGGGCTAGGGGGCGCGCGCCCTGCCTTGTCCTGCCTCTTCCACCACTTGGCCCATGAGGCTCAATACTTCTTCCCCCATATTCCCGTAACTCCCCGGTACTCCGAAAAATACGCGAACCACTCGGAATCTTTCCGATGTCCGAATATAGTCGTCCAATATATCGATCTTTACGTCTCGACCATTTCGAGACTCCTCGTCATGTCCCCGATCTCATCCGGGAATCCAAACTACCTTCGGTACATCAAAACACATAAACTCATAATACCGATCGTCACCGAACGTTAAGCGTGCGAACCCTACAGGTTCGAGAACTATGTAGACATGACCGAGACACGTTTCCGGTCAATAAGCAATAGCGGAACCTGGATGCTCATATTGGCTCCCACATATTCTACGAAGATCTTTATCGGTCAAACCGCATAACAACATACGTTGTTCCCTTTGTCATCGGTATGTTACTTGCCCGAGATTCGATCGTCGGTATCTCAATACCTAGTTCAATCTCGTTACCGGCAAGTCTCTTTACTCGTTCCGTAATACATCATCCCGCAACTAACTCATTAGTTGCATTGCGTGCAAGGCTTATAGGGATGTGCATTACCGAGAGGGCCCAGAGATACCTCTCCGACAATCGGAGTGACAAATCCTAATCTCGATCTATGCCAACTCAACAAGTACCATCGGAGACACCTGTAGAGCACCTTTATAATCACCCAGTTACGTTGTGACGTTTGGTAGCACACAAAGTGTTACTCCGGTATTCTAGAGTTGCATAATCTCATAGTCATGGGAACATGTATAAGTCATGAATAAAGCAATAGCAATATACTAAATGATCAAATGCTAAGCTAACGGAATGGGTCAAGTTAATCACATCATTCTCTAATGATGTGGTCCCGTTAATCAAATGACAACTCATGGGAAACTTAACCATCTTTTATTCAACGAGCTAGTCAAGTAGAGGCATACTAGTAACGCTTGGTTTGTCTATATATTCACACATGTACTAAGTTTCCGGTTAATACAATTCTAGCATGAATAATAAACATTTATCATGATATAAGGAAATATAAATGACAACTTTATTATTGCCTCTAGGGCATATTTCCTTCAGTCTCCCACTTGCACTAGAGTCAATAATCTAGTTCACATCGCCATGTGATTTAACACGAATAGTTCACATCACCATGTGATTAACACCCATAGTTCACATCGCCATGTGACCAACACTCAAAGGGTTTACTAGAGTCACTAATCTAGTTCACATCGCCATGTGATTAACACTCAAAGAGTAAAAAGGTGTGATCATGTTTTGCTTGTGAGAGAAGTTTAGTCAACGGGTCTGTCAAATTCAGATCCGTATGTATTTTGCAAATTTCTATGTCTACAATGCTCTTCATGGAGCTACTTTAGCTCATTGCTCCCACTTTCAATATGTATCTAGATTGTGACTTAGAGTCATCCAGATCGGTATCAAAGCTTGCATCGACGTAACTCTTTACGATGAACTCCTTATCACCTCCATAACCGAGAAATATTTCCTTAGTCCTCTAAGGATAATTTTTGACCACTATCCAGTGATCTACTCCTAGATCAAAATTGTACTTCCTTGCCAAACTCAGGGCAGGGTATACAATAGGTCTGGTACAAAGCATGGCATACTTTATAGAACCTATGGCTGAGGCACAGGGAATGACTTTCTTTCTCTTTCTATTTTCTGCCGTGGTCGGGCTTTGAGTTTTACTCAACTTCACACCTTGTAACTTAGGCAAGAACTCTTTCCTTGACTGTTCCATTTTGAACTACTTCAGAAACTTGTCAAGGTATGTACTCATTGAAAAAACTTATCAAGCGTTTTGATCTATCTCTATAGATCTTGATGCTCAATATGTAAGCAGCTTCACCGAGGTCTTTCTTTGAAAAACTCCTTTCAAATACTCCTTTATGCTTTCCAGAAAATTCTACATTATTTCCGATCAACAATATGTCATTCACATATACTTATCAGAAATGCTTTAGTGCTCCCACTCACTTTCTTGTAAATACAGGCTTCACCGCAATTCTGTATAAAACTATATGCTTTGATCAACTCATCAAAGCGTATATTCCAACTCCTATGCTTGCACCAGTCCAAAAATGGATCGCTGGAGCTTTCGACACTTCGTTAGCACCTTTAGGATCGACAAAACCTACTGGTTGCATCATATACAACTCTTCTTTAAGAGATCCATTAAGGAATGTAGTTTTGACATCCATTTGCCAGATTTCATAAAATGTGGTAATTTGCTAACATGATTCGGGCAGACTTAAGCATCGCTACGAGTGAGAAAATCTCATCGTAGTCAACACCTTGAACTTTGTCAAAAACCTTTTTCGACAAGTCTAGATTTGTAGATAGTAACACTACTATCAGTGTTCGTCTTCCTCTTGAAGATCCATCTATTTCCTATGGCTTGCCGATCATCGGCAAGTCAACCAAAGTCCACACTTTGTTCTCATACATGGATCCCATCTCAGATTTCATGGCCTCAAACCATTTCGCGGAATCTGGGCTCATCATCGCTTCCTCATAGTTCGTAGGTTCGTCATGGTCAAGTAACATGACCTCCAGAACAGGATTACCGTACCACTCTGGTGCGGATCTCACTCTGGTTGACCTACGAGGTTCGGTAGTAACTTGATCTGAAGTTACATGATCATCATCATTAGCTTCCTCACTAATTGGTGTAGGAGTCACAGGAACAGATTTCTATGATGAACTACTTTCCAATAAGGGAGCAGGTACAGTTACCTCATCAAGTTCTACTTTCCTCCCACTCACTTCTTTCGAGAAAAACTCCTTCTCTAGGAAGGATCCATTCTTAGCAACGAATGTCTTGCCTTCGGATCTGTGATAGAAGGTGTACCCAACTGTCTCCTTTGGGTATCATATGAAGACACATTTGTCCGATTTGGGTTTGAGCTTATCAGGATGAAACTTTTTCACATAAGCATCGCAACCCCAAACTTTAAGAAACGGCAATTTTGGTTTCTTGCCAAACAACAGTTCATATGGTGTCGTCTCAACGGATTTATATGGTGCCCTATTTAACGTGAATGCAGCTGTCTCTAATGCATGACCCCAAAACGATAGTGGTAAATCGGTAAGAGACATCATAGATTGCACCATATCTAATAAAGTACGGTAACAATGTTCGGACACACCATTACGCTGTGGTGTTCAAGGTGGCGTGAGTTGCGAAACTATTCCACATTGTTTCAAATGAAGGCCAAACTCATAACTCAAATATTCTCCTCCACGATCAGATCGTAGAAACTTTGTTTTCTTGTTACGATGATTTTCCACTTCACTCTGAAATTATATGAACTTTTCAAATGTTTCAGATTTATGTTTCATCAAGTAGATATACCCATATCTGCTCAAATCATCTGTGAAGGTCCGAAAATAACGATACCCGCCGTGAGCCTCAACACTCATCGGATCGTATACATCAGTATGTATTATTTCCAATAAGTCAGTTGCTCGCTCCATTGTTCCGGAGAATGGAGTCTTAGTCATCTTGTCCATAAGGCATGGTTCGCAAGCATCAAGTGATTCATAATCAAGTGATTCCAAAATCCCATCAGCATGGAGTTTCTTCATGCGCTTTACACCAATATGACCTAAACGGCAGTGCCACAAATAAGTTGCACTATCATTATTAACTTTGCATCTTTTGGCTTCAATATTATGAATATATGTATCACTACGATCGAGATCCAACAAACAATTTTCATCGGGTGTATGACCATAGAAGGTTTTATTCATGTAAATAGAACAACAATTATTCTCTAACTTAAATGAATAACTGTATTCCATAAACATGATCAAATCATATTCATGCTCAACGCAAACACCAAATAACACTTATTTAGGTTCAACACTAATCCCGAAAGTATAGGGAGTGTGCGATGATGATCATATCAATCTTGGAACTACTTCCAACACACATCATCACCTCGCCCTTAACTAGTTTATGTTCATTCTGCAACTCCCGTTTCGAGTTACTACTCTTAGCAACTGAACCAGTATCAAATGCCGAGGGATTGCTATAAACACTAGTAAAGTATACATCAATAACATGTATATCCAATATACCTTTTTTCACTTTGCCATCCTTCTTATCCGCCAAGTATCTAGGGCAGTTCTACTTCCAGTGACCATTTCCTTTGCAGTAGAAGCACTCAGTTTCAAGCTTAGGTCCAGACTTGGGCTTCTTCACTTGAGCAGCAACTTGCTTGCCGTTCTTTTTGAAGTTCCCCTTCTTCCATTTGCCCTTTTCTTGAAACTAGTGGTCTTGTCAACCATCAACACTTGATGCTTTTCTTGATTTCTACCTTCGTCGATTTCAGCATCACGAAGAGCTTGGGAATCATTTCCGTTATCCCTTGCATATTATAGTTCATCACGAAGTTCTAGTAACTTGGTGATAGTGACTAGAGAACTCTGTCAATCACTATCTTATCTGGAAGATTAAATCCCACTTGATTCAAGTGATTGTAGTACTCAAACATTTTGAGCACATGCTCACTAACTGAGCTATTTTCCTCCATCTTGTAGGCAAAGTATTTATCAAAGGTCTCATACCTTTCGACATGGGCATGAGTCTGAAATACTAATTTCAACTCTTGGAACGTCTCATATGCTCTGTGGCGTTTCAAAAATGTCTTTGAAGCCCCGATTCTAAGCCGTAAAGCAAGGTGCACTAAACTATCAAGTAGTCATCATATTGAGCTTGCCAAACATTCATAACGTCTGCATTTGCTCCTGCAATCGGTCTGTCACCTAGCGGTGCATCAAGGACATAATTCTTCTGTGCAGCAATGAGGATAACCCTCAGATCACGGATCCAATCCGCATCATTGCTACTAACATCTTTCAACTTAGTTTTCTCTAGGAACATATCAAAAATAAAACAGGGGAGCTAAACGCGAGCTATTGATCTACAACATAGATATGCTAATACTACCAGGACTAAGTTCATGATAAATTAAAGTTCAATTAATCATATTACTTAAGAACTCCCACTTAGATAGACATCCCTCTAATCATCTAAGTGATCACGTGGTCCATATCAACTAAACCATGTCCGATCATCACGTGAGATGGAGTAGTTTTCAATGGTGAACATCACTATGTTGATCATATCTTCTATATGATTCACGCTCGACCTTCCGGTCTCCAGTGTTCCGAGGCCATATCTGCATATGCTAGGCTCGTCAAGTTTAACCCGAGTATTCTGCGTGTGCAAAACAGGCTTGCACCCGTTGTATGTGAACGTAGAGATTATCACACCCAATCATCACGTGGTGTCTTGATACGTCTCCAACGTATCTATAATTTTTCATTGTTCCATGCTATTATATATTCTGTTTTGGATGTTTAATGGGCTTATTTATGCACTTTTATATTATTTTTGGGACTAACCTATTAACCAGAGGCCCAGCCCAAATTGCTGGTTTTTTTTGCCTATTTCAGGGTTTCGCAGAAAAAGAATATCAAACCGAGTCCAAACAGAATGAAACCTTCGGGAACGTGATTTTCGGAACAAACGTGATCCAGAGGACTTGGAGTGGACGTCAAGCAACAGACGAGGAAGCCACGAGGTAGGGGGGCGCCTACCCCCCTGGGCGCGCCCTCCACCCTCGTGGGCCCCTCGTTGCTCCACTGACGTACTTCTTCCTCCTATATATACCCATATACCCTGGAAACATCATATACGGAGCCAAAACCCTATTTCCACCGCCGCAACCTTCTGTACCCGTGAGATCCCATCTTGGGGCCTTTTCCGGCGCTCCGCCGGAGGGGGCATTGATCACGGAGGGCTTCTACATCAACACCATAGCCTCTCCGATGATGTGTGAGTAGTTTACCTCAGACCTTCGGGTCCATAGTTATTAGCTAGATGGCTTCTTCTCTCTCTTTGGATCTCAATACAAAGTTCACCTCGATCTTCTTGGAGATCTATTCGATGTAATCTTGTTTTGCGGTGTGTTTGTCGAGATCTGATGAATTGTGGGTTTACGATCAAGTTTATCTATGAACAATATTTGAATCTCCTCTGAATTCTTTTATGTATGATTGGTTATCTTTGCAAGTCTCTTCGAATTATCAGTTTGGTTTGGCCTACTAGATTGATCTTTCTTGCAATGGGAGAAGTGCTTAGCTTTGGGTTCAATCTTGCGGTGTCCTTTCCTAGTGACAGCAGGGGCAGCAAGGCACGTATTGTATTGTTGCCATCGAGGATAAAAAGATGGGGTTTATATCATATTGCATGAGTTCATCCCTCTACATCATGTCATCTTACTTAAAGCATTACTCTGTTCTTATGAACTTAATACTCTAGATGCATGCTGGATAGCGGTCGATGTGTGGAGTAATAGTAGTAGATGCAGAATCGTTTCGGTCTACTTGTCACGGACGTGATGCCTATATACATGATCATACCTAGATATTCTCATAACTATGCTCAATTCTATCAATTGCTCGAAGTAATTCGTTTACCCACCGTAATACTTATGCTATCTTGAGAGAAGCCACTAGTAAAACCTATGGCCCCCGGGTCTATTTTCCATCATATTAATTTCCCAACAACAAGCTATTTCTGGTGCCGTTTATTTTACTTTGCATCTTTATTTCTCTTTATCCAAAAAATACCAAAAATATTATCTTATCATATCTATCAGATCTCACTCTCGTAAGTGACCGTGAAGGGATTGACAACCCCTCTATCGCGTTGGTTGCGAGGTTCTTATTTGTTTGTGTAGGTGCGTGGTACTCGAGCGTGGTCTCCTACTGGATTGATACCTTGGTTCTAAAAAACCGAGGGAAATACTTACGCTACTTAACTGCATCACCCTTTCCTCTTCAAGGGAAAACCAACGCAGTGCTCAAGAGGTAGCAAGAAGGATTTCTGGCGCCGTTGCCGGGGAGTCTACGCACAAGTCAAGACATACCAAGTACCCATCACAAACTCTTATCCCTCGCATTACATTATTTGCCATTTGCCTCTCGTTTTCCTCTCCCCCACTTCACCCTTGCCGTTTTATTCGCCCTCTCTTTCCGTTTGCCTCTTTCCCGTTGTTTTTCTTGTGCCATGGCCGAACCAAAAAGGGCTAAGGGCTCTCTCCAGGGTTTTAGTACTTTGGATAGTCCTTCTGTCCTCTCTAAGCTCATAAATAATGATGTTATGGAAAGGCCTACCCGGGTTATCGATGAGTGTTTGAATAATATCGATGAAGATGATCCCGAAATATTTTGTTATTTGCTTGATGAGTCTTTGAAAGATGCTTGGGATAGGCTTTTAAGGATCCGAGCTAGCTATGTGCCCCAATATCAAATTGAGATATACCTAAAAAGCTTTTATGTTGGGCTGCCCGCTTCGTTCAAGCAAGTTTTAGATTCTATTTTTGAAGAGGGTTTTCTTCAGGGGGAACCCATAGATACCTATGAAAAGATGAAAACTATATTTGGGCACCCTATGAGTGAGAAAGTTGAATCCACCTCTCTTTTGTGCTTTTACCAAAACGAAATTATCAAAGAGATGAAGGCTAGCTTAGATGCAAATTTCCGTAGCGTACTTAATCTTTCTTCCACCATTAATGGCCACGTGCTTTCTCAAAATATAAAGATAAATGCTATAGATAATAAATTTTCTCTTTTCTTTCCCAATACCAAAGATGGCAATACCTAGATCTATCCTTGCTTTTACACCTAGCTAGGGGCGTTAAACGATAGCGCTTGTTGGGAGGCAACCCAATTTTATTTTAGTTTTTTGCTTTTTGCTTCTGTTTAGGAATAAATCTTTGATCTACCATCTGGTTAGATTTGTTTTTATGTTTTAATTAGTGTTTGGGCCAAGTTAAACCTATAGGATCTTCTTGGATGATAGTTATTTGATCTTGCTGAAAACTCCAGAAACTTTCTGTTCACGAAAACAATTGTTAAAAATCACCCGAACGTGATAAAATACTGATTACAATTGCAGTAGATCAATAAACAAATTATCTAGGTCGTCCTATTTTGGTGGATTTTTCTGAGTTCCAGAAGTTTGCGTTAGTTACAGATTACTACAGACTGTTCTGTTTTTGACAGATTCTGTTTTTCGTGTGTTGTTTGCTTATTTTGATGACTCTATGGCTAGTAAAATAGTTTATAAACTATAGAGAAGTTGGAATACAGTAGGTTTAACACCAATGTAAATAAATAATGAGTTCAATACAGTACCTTCAAGTGGTGTTTTGTTTTCTTTCGCTAACGGAGCTCACGAGATTTTCTGTTAAGTTTTGTGTTGTGAAGATTTCAAGTTTTGGGTAAAGATTTGATGGATTATGGAATAAGGAGTGGCAAGAGCCTAAGTTTGTGGATGCCCATGGCACCCCAAGGTAAATCCAAGGACACCAAAAAGTAAAAGCTTGGGGATGCCCCGGAAGGCATCCCCTCTTTCGTCTTCGTCCATCGGTAACTTTACTTGGAGCTATATTTTTATTCACCACATGATAAGTGTTTTGCTTGGAGCGTCTTGTATGATTTGAGTCTTTGCTTTTTAGTTTACCACAATCATCCTTGCTGTACACACCTTTTGAGAGGGATACACATGATTCGGAATTTATTAGAATACTCTATGTGCTTCATTTATATCTTTTAAGCTATATAGTTTTTGCTCTAGTGCTTCACTTATATCTTTTAGAGCACGGCGGTGGTTTTGTTTTATAGAAATTATTGTTCTCTCATGCTTCACTTATATTATTTAGAGATTCCTACAAAACAGCATGGTAATTTGCTTTAATTGAGAAATTAGTCCTAATATGCTAGGTATTCAAGATTAGTAAAAACTTTCTTATGAGTGTGTTGAATACTAAGAGAAGTTTGATGCTTGATGATTGTTTTGAGATATGGAGGTAGTGATAGTAAAGTTGTGCTAGTTGAGTAGTTGTGAATTTGAGAAATACTTGTGTTTAAGTTTGCAAATCCCGTAGCATGCACGTATGGTAAACGTTGTGTAACAAATTTGAAACACGAGGTGTTCTTTGATTGTCCTCCTTATGAGTGGCGATCGGGGATGAGCGATGGTCTTTTCCTACCAATCTATCCCCCTAGGAGCATGCGTGTAGTGCTTGGTTTTTGATGACTTATAGATTTTTGCAATAAGTATGTGAGTTCTTTATGACTAATGTTGAGTCCATGGATTATACGCACTCTCACCCTTCCATCATTGCTAGCCTCTTCGGTACCGTGCATTGCCCTTTATCACCTTGAGAGTTGGTGGAAACTTCGCCGGTGCATCCAAACCCCGTGATACGATACGCTCTATCACACATAAGCCTCCTTATATCTTCCTCAAAACAGCCACCATACCTACCTATTATGGCATTTTTATAGCCATTCCGAGATATATTGCCATGTAACTTTCCACCGTTCCGTTTATCATGACACGTTTCATCATTGTCATATTGCCTTGCATGATCATGTAATTGACATCCTATTTGTGGCAAAGCCACCATGCATATTATTTCATACATGTCACTCTTGATTCATTGTCATTGCCGGTACACCGCCGGAGGCATTCATATAGAGTCATACTTTGTTCTAGTATCGAGTTGTAATCATTGAGTTGTAAATAAATAGAAGTGTGATGATCATCATTTTCATAGAGCATTGTCCCAAAAAAAAGGAGAAAGGCCAAAATAAAAAAAAAGGCCCAAAAAAAGGGGGCAATGCTACTATCCTTTTTCCATACTTGTGCTTCAAAGTAGCACCATGATCTTTATGATAGATAGTCTCTTGTTTTGTCACTTTTATATACTAGTGGGAATTTTTTGTTATAGAACTTGGCTTGTATATTCCAACAATGGGCTTCCTCAAATGCCTTAGGTCTTCGTGAGCAAGCAAGTTGGATGCACACCCACTTAGTTTCTTTTGTTGAGCTTTCATACATTTATAGCTCTAGTGCATCCGTTGCATGGCAATCCCTACTCTTCACATTAACATCAATTGATGGGCATCTCCATAGCCCGTTGATTAGCCGCGTTGATGTGAGACTTTATCCTTTTTTGTCTTCTCCACATAAACCCCATCATTATATTCTATTCCACCCATAGTGTTATATCCATGGCTCACGCTCATGTATTGCGTGAAAGTTGAAAAAAGTTTGAGATTACTAAAGTATGAAACAATTGCTTGGCTTGTCATCGGGGTTGTGCATGATGAGAGCATTATTGTGTGACGAAAATGGAGCATGACCAAACTATATGATTTTGTAGGGATGAACTTTCTTTGGCCATGTTATTTTGAGAAGACATAATTGCTTAGTTAGTATGCTTGAAGTATTATTACTTTATGTCAATATTAAACTTTTATCTTGAATATTTCGGATCTAAATATTCATACCACAATTAAGAGGGTTACATTGAAAATTATGCTAAGTAGCATTCCACATCAAAAATTCTGTTTTTATCATTACCTGCTCGAGGACGAGCAGGAATTAAGCTTGGGGATGCTTGATACGTCTCCAACGTATCTATAATTTTTTATTGATCCATGCTATTATATATTCTGTTTTGGATGTTTAATGGGCTTATTTATGCACTTTTATATTATTTTTGGGACTAACCTATTAACCGGAGGCCCAGCCCAAATTGCTGTTTTTTTGCCTTTTTCAGGGTTTCGCAGAAAAAGAATATCAAACGGAGTCCAAACGGAATGAAACCTTCGGGAACGTGATTTTCGGAACAAATGTGATCTAGAGGACTTGGAGTGGACGTCAAGAAACAGACGAGGAAGCCACGAGGTAGGGGGGCGCGCCTACCCCCCCCCCCCCCCGGCGGGCCCTCCACCCTCGTGGGCCCCTCGTTCCTCCACCGACGTACTTCTTCCTCCTATATATACCCATATACCCTAGAAACATCATATACGGAGCCAAGACCGTATTTCCACCGCCACAACCTTCTGTACCCGTGAGATCCCATCTGGGGGCCTTTTCCGGCGTTCCGCCGGAGGGGGCATTGATCACGGAGGGCTTCTACATCAACACCATAGCCTCTCCGATGATGTGTGAGTAGTTTACCTCAGACCTTCGGGTCCATAGTTATTAGCTAGATGGCTTCTTCTCTCTCTTTGGATCTCAATACAAAGTTCTCCTCGATCTTCTTGGAGATCTATTCGATGTAATCTTCTTTTGCGGTGTGTTTGTCGAGATCCGATGAATTGTGGGTTTATGATCAAGTTTATCTATGAAAAATATTTGAATCTCCTCTGAATTCTTTTATGTATGATTGGTTATCTTTGCAAGTCTCTTCGAATTATCAGTTTGGTTTGGCCTACTAGATTGATCTTTCTTGCAATGGGAGAAGTGCTTAGCTTTGGGTTCAATCTTGCGGTGTCCTTTCCCAGTGACAGCAGGGGCAGCAAGGCACGTATTGTATGTTGCCATCGAGGATAAAAAGATGGGGTTTATATCATATTGCATGAGTTTATCCCTCTACATCATGTCATCTTACTTAAGCATTACTCTGTTCTTATGAACTTAATACTCTAGATGCATGCTGGATAGCGGTCGATGTGTGGAGTAATAGTAGTAGATGCAGAATCGTTTCGGTCTACTTGTCACGGACGTGATGCCTATATACATGATCATACCTAGATATTCTCATAACTATGCTCAATTCTATCAATTGCTCGACAGTAATTCGTTTACCCACCGTAATACTTATGCTATCTTGAGAGAAGCCACTAGTGAAACCTATGGCCCCGGGGTCTATTTTCCATCATATTAATTTCCCAACAACAAGCTATTTCTGGCGCCGTTTATTTTACTTTGCATCTTTATTTCTCTTTATCATAAAAATACCAAAAATATTATCTTATCATATCTATCAGATCTCACTCTCGTAAGTGACCGTGAAGGGATTGACAACCCCTTTATCGCGTTGGTTGCGAGGTTCTTATTTGTTTGTGTAGGTACATGGGACTCGAGCATGGTCTCCTACTGGATTGATACATTGGTTCTCAAAAACTGAGGGAAATACTTACGCTACTTTACTGCATCACCCTTTCCTCTTCAAGGGAAAACCAACACAGTGCTCAAGAGGTAGCATGTCTCAGCATGAAGAACTGTCCCAACGGTGCATACTCAGGGAGAATACTTGTACCTTGAAATTTAGTGAGAGATCATCTTATAATGCTACCGTCGATCTAAGCAAAATAAGATGCATAAAAGATAAACATCACATGCAATCAATATAAGTGATATGATATGGCCATCATCATCTTGTGCCTTTGATCTCCATCTCCAAAGCACCGTCATGATCAACATCGTCACTGGCGCGACACCTTGATCTCCATCATAGCATCGTTGTCGTCTCGCCAACTATTGCTTCTACAACTATCGCTACCGCTTAGTGATAAAGTAAGCAATTGCTTGGCGATTGCATTTCATACAATAAAGCGACAACCATATGGCTCCTGCCAGTTGCCGATAACTTGGTTACAAAACATGATCATCTCATACAATAAAATTTAGCATCATGTCTTGACCATATCACATCACAGCATGCCCTGCAAAAAGAAGTTAGACGTCCTCTACTTTGTTGTTGCAAGTTTTACGTGGCTACTACGGGCTGAGCAAGAACCTTTCTTACCTACGCATCAAAACCACAACGATATTCCGTCAAGTATGTGTTGTTTCAACCTTCACAAGGACCGGGCGTAGCCACACTCGATTCAACTAAAGTTGGAGAAACTGACACCCGCCAGCCACCTGTGTGCGAAGCACGTCGGTAGAACCAGTCTCGCGTAAGCGTACGCGTAATGTCGGTCCGGGAGGCTTCATCCAACAATACTGCTGAATCAAAGTATGACATGCTGGTAAGCAGTATGACTTGTATCGCCCACAACTCACTTGTGTTCTACTCGTGCATATAACATCTACGCATAAACCTGGCCCGGATGCCACTGTTGGGGAACGTAGTAATTTCAAAAAAATTCCTAACCACACGCAAGATCATAGTGATGCAGCAACGAGAGGGGAGAATATTGTCCACGTACACTCGTAGACCGTAAGCGGAAGCGTTATGAGAACGCGGTTGATGTAGTCGTACGTCTTCACGATCCGACCGATCCAAGTACCGAACGCATGACACCTCCGAGTTCAGCACACGTTCAGCTTGGTGACGTCCCACGAACTCCGATCCAGCAGAGCTTCGAGGGAGAGTTCCGTCAGCACGACGGCGTGATGATGGTGATGATGATGCTACCGACGCAGGGCTTCGCCTAAGCACCGCTATGATATGACCGAGGTGGATTATGGTGGACGGGGGCACCGCACACGGCTAAAAGATCAACTGATCAACTTGTGTGTCTATAGGGTGCCCCTTGCCTCAGTATATAAAGGAGGAGAGGAGGGGAGGCCGGCCGGCCCTAGAGGCGCGCCCAAGTGTGGAGTCCTTCTAGGACTCCAAGTCCTAGTAGGAGTCCACAAGAGGAAGGGAGGGAGAAGGAAGGAGAGGGAGGAACGGAGGAAAGGGGGGCCGGCCCCCTAGTCCAATTCGGTTTGGGCTAGGGGGCGCGTGCCCTGCCCTGTCCTGCCTCCTCTCTTCCACCACTTGGCCCATGAGGCCCAATACTTCTTCCCCCGTATTCCCGTAACTCCTCGGTACTCCAAAAATACCCGAACCACTCGGAACCCTTCCGATGTCCGAATATAGTCGTCCAATATATCGATCTTTACATCTCGACCATTTCGAGACTCCTCGTCATGTCCCTGATCTCATCCGGGACTCCGAACTACCTTCGGTACATCAAAACACATAAACTCATAATACCGATCGTCACCGAACGTTAAGCGTGCAGACCCTACAGGTTCGAGAACTATGTAGACATGACCGAGACACGTTTCCGGTCAATAAGCAATAGCGGAACCTGGATGCTCATATTGGCTCCCACATATTCTACGAAGATCTTTATCGGTCAAACCGCATAACAACATACGTTGTTCCCTTTGTCATCGGTATGTTACTTGCCCGAGATTCGATCGTCGGTATCTCAATACCTAGTTCAATCTCGTTACCAGCAAGTCTCTTTACTCATTCCGTAATACATCATCCCGCAACTAACTCATTAGTTGCATTGCTTGCAAGGCTCATAGTGATGTGCATTACCGAGAGGGCCCAGAGATACCTCTCCGACAATCGGAGTGACAAATCCTAATCTCGATCTATGCCAACTCAACAAGTACCATCGGAGACACCTGTAGAGCACCTTTATAATCACCCAGTTACGTTGTGACGTTTGGTAGCACACAAAGTGTTCCTCCGGTATTCGGGAGGTGCATAATCTCATAGTCATAGGAACATGTATAAGTCATGAATAAAGCAATAGCAATATACTAAACAATCAAATGCTAAGCTAACGGAATGGGTCAAGTCAATCACATCATTCTCTAATGATGTGATCCCGTTAATCAAATGACAACTCATGTCTATGGCTAGGAAACTTAACCATCTTTGATTCAACGAGCTAGTCAAGTAGAGGCATACTAGTGACGCTTGGTTTGTCTATATATTCACACATGTACTAAGTTTCCGGTTAATACAATTCTAGCATGAATAATAAACATTTATCATGATATAAGGAAATATAAATAACAACTTTATTATTGCCTCTAGGGCATATTTCCTTCAGGTATGGCATGTGCCACTGATTTGATGAGGATCTCCTTATTCCCAGAAGACATGTACTACTCACTCCAATCCACAAGAATTTTTCTCAAACGCTCTTGGATAGTCTCAAAGTTCCCCTTATGCATCCTCCCCTCCGGAACCGGTAAGCCCAAATACTTTGGCTCTAACGCCTCCTGGGTGATATCCAACGTGTTTTTACCTCGTGAACCACATCAGGTTGACACTGATTTGAGAATAGAATGGAACACTTCGACGGGTTAATAAGTTGTCCAGTCGCCGTCGCAAATGTGTTCAACACCCCTTTCACTAACAATGCCTGCTGATTTGTTGCATGAAAAAATAGGAGTGAATCATCCGCAAACAAGAGGTGTGTAATCTCCGGAGCACCTCTACTTATCTTGACTCCACTGAGACCATCTTCCCTTGCAGCCTTTTCAATCAACGCAGAAAGAGCATCAGCTACAAATAAGAAGAGGAATGGAGACAGTGGATCACCTTGACGGAGTTCCCTTGAGGGAGAGAAGGACGCCAGTAGCTTCCCATTAAATTTTACCGAGTACTTCAGCGAAGAGACACAAGCCATAACACGAGCAATCTAGATGGGCGAGAAGCCCCATTTAGCCAAGGCCTTTTCCAAGAAAATCCAATCCACCCTGTCATAGGCCTTAGAAAGATCAAGCTTGTAAGCACAGAGACCAGTTGCATTGTTTCTTACCGACTGAATATGGTGGAGACATTCAAACGCAATTATAGAGTTACCAGAGATCAGCCTCCCGGGATGAAAGCGCTCTGATTTTCAGATATGAGGTTAGTCAGAATGGGCTGCAGTCTGTTTACCATACATTTTGAGATGATCTTGTATATAACATTGCACAAGCTTATCGGCCTAAAATCTTTCAGGTCCTTCAGATGAGGAACCTTAGGGATTAGCACAATAGCCGTGTTATTAACTCCATCATGCATAACACCAGACGCAATGAACTCGTGGACCGCAGCAACAATCTCAGATTTTAGCAGTGCCCAATTCCGTTGAAAGAACCTAGCAGGTAGTCCATCACATCCCGGTGCTTTCAGTGGCCCAATCTGAAATAAAGCATTAGAGATCTCCTCATCTGAGTAAGGCCTGCATAACGAAACATTCATCTCCTCCATAACTTTTGGGGCAATACAGTCCAGCACCGCGTCCGGAGAGAGGGTTGGATCTTTTGTGAAAATCTCCTTAAAGTAGGAGTGAGCCATTCTCTCCATATCGGATGGGACACTAGACCACGTTCCATCTTGTTTCCGTAGGCGTTGTATCAGGTTCCTACAGGCACGCCACACCGCTCTCCGGTGCAAATATTTGGTGTTGCGCTCACCTTCCTTTAGCCAGGTGATGCGTGATCATTGGAGCCATAGCATCTCCTCCCTGTATAAAAGCTCGTCGAGCTGGTTCATTTTGTCCCGGACTTGAGCACGGTCCGCTCCAGCCAGCTGCAGGTCTGCCAATTGCAAACAGAGCCTCTCAATATCTTTCAACACGTTGCCAAACTTCGTTCTACTCCATTCCTTCAAATCCTTTAAGACCTCACCCAAGGACCTGGCCACCGATCCCAAGCCGCCAGGGGATTTGTGTTTATTCCATGCTTCAGCAATTACGTTGGGCAGGGTATTGTCACGTTCCCACATGATTTCATCACGCAAGAAGGGAGGCCGACGCTGCTGGTCTGGCATCCCCTCCAAGTGTATCAACACGGGGCAATGATCCGAACATGAGGTGGCCAAGTGTACCACCTTTGCAAACGGGAACGTATCACGCCAAGCTTCATCAGCACAAGCACGGTCCAAGCGGACCTGAACATTGCGGTTTGAATCCTGGCCATTGTTATATGTGAACGGGATACCAGAGAATCCAAGGTCCTCGAGCTCGCACATCTCCAGACAGTCTCTGAAGGCAATCATCTGAGCCTCCGAGCGCTCGGTCCTCGATAGATGCTCATGTTGCCACAAAGGTTCATTGAAGTCGCCACACACCATCCACGGCTCACGCGAGTGAGCTCATAGCCTGCAAAGGTGCTCCCACATGCGATGACGATTTTCCACCCGAGGCTCTCCATAGACAAAGGTGCCCCGCCAAGATGTGCCCGACCCTCCATCGACCACACTGACATCAATAAAACGATTGCAAGAATCAATCATCGTGACAGAGAGGGACTCATCCCAGAAAAGTGCTAAGCCCCCGCTCCTCCCATCACTACTCACTCCATGAAAACCGTTCAGACCGAGTCTCCATCGCAGCTTCTCTATTTTCACAGTTGCTTGCCTAGTTTCACACAGGAAGACAAGCTTGGGGTTATTGGCTTTTGAGAGGGCCAAAACCTCACGAACTGTCCGGCGGTGCCCCCCCCCCCCCGCCCCCGGCAGTTCCAAACTAGGGTATTCATTGCGTCCGGCGGTCTTCCTCGAGGGAAGCCGCCGATCTCTCATTGGTAGCATGATCCTTGATGAGCTTGACACGTTTACTGCTAGAAGAGTTGCTCGTTGGCGAGGCATGCTCTCCTAGGTCCTGACCGCTGCCATCCGTAATGGCCAAAACCTCATCCTTACGTTTTGGTTTGTTCAAAGCATCATCTCCAGCACTGTCCACGTTCAATCTCTTCCTTGCATCTCTATCAACTTCCATGATTGCACCCGGATTCTTCACCGGGCTTGTGGCTGTGTCAAGGGTCTTGATTATAATTTCTTTGTTTAGGGTTGGTTCAACATCCATGGGCTTATGGTTCAGTTACCCTCAATTTTTTATTTACCCTAGTAATCTGGTTGTACTGCTATTCAAATTTGATTAAAAATGGCACAAGATTGTGTTACTTTCTCTACCATGTGATATTCTGTGTGTTGTTGTGGAAACTCTATTAAAACATATTCAACTAAAAATAATGGCAAATGTAAGAGTGTTCTCAGTTCATATTTGAAAAACGATAAAACATAACCAGCATATGACAAAATTTTGTATTAAAGAAGAAACCTTTTGGATTGAAGTGAATGAAATGTCTTTTTTTTTACCAAAAAAGGTAAAACCTGAACTACATAGATTTGCTCCACATGTCCAACACATATACACCTATAACCATACATAAATTAATTTAGAAAAATAAACTTATGACTAACATGCATATTGCCGAGGTGGGCTGACTGTTTGGATAGGCTAATGGAAAAAAAAACTCGGCAATCATAACTTATGTGGCATAGCATTGAGAGAGAAAAATAGGTAGAAGGTTACAACTATTTATTAATAGAGGATATTAGACTTATTGTTATTTTCGGTGTACAACTTCAATCCATGGAATAAAATAAAACATTGGCCACCACTTCTATTTATTGATCACGTGAAGGGGGCTAGAGTTTAGGGTTTATGTATTCTTTCTTTGACGGTAGTTTAGGGTTTAGGTTTATGATACATGGCATTTCTATATTTGTTGGCTCTACTATAATATATTTGAATACCTTCAATGTAGAAAAAGTGGCCCCCACTAATGTGAGGTTCTAGTTTTATTTTTGCGAAAAGATCAAAGGTCATATATTAAAGTCGACCAACACTTACAAGGCCCACTTTGTTGAAATTAGAAATTACACAACGGTCCTTGGGAAAATCGATGCCGTCTTCCTCCTGCACTCGCTGGTGCACCGCGTGAGAGAAGCTCAATGCCACCTCTAGACCACCGAAGCACCATAGAACCAAAGAAACATTGTTGAAGCGACAGCCGGGAAGTCGTCGGTCGAAGCCAGAAGACGCCAACGACAACGATCTAGGATACAGATCATCATCCTGGAGAAGAAGGCTATGAATAATATTGGATGACCTCCCCAGATCTGGCTAGACAAGTCTGGGGAGACATAACGTCACAAGCTCCTCGAAGACGCCAAATCTACATAACGTCACGGTCGGTGAAGGGGTGAAAAGACCAAGACTCGAAGTGTCATTGTCCACTCCACTAGAAGACACCTTCGAATACCACATGTATAACACCAGGACAAAATCAGATCCACCACTCGAGAAGAGTGGTGACCAGATGCTCCCCCATCCTCCTCTACATCGCCTACGAGGTAGACTAGGAGTCGTGGAACTGTTATTCTTAATCCAACCTTATTGTATTTCCTAGGTTCGACCCTATATACGTACCAAACATGTCTCATATCTTGGACTCATGTGTTGATGAATAAGATAATGATATAGATCAATTTTTTCATATTAGAATAAATTAAGGATGCAGATAACTGCCACACGTGTGGTGTATCGGGTGGTTGTGCCGCACGCCCTGTGTGGCACGGAGACAACCCCGCCCGCACGACGGCATCCGGGCGCACCCCGCCACAGCCCGCACGTTCGGTGCGGCGCGATCGCCCCGCACGAGCACGTCCGGGCGAGCGAGCACGCGGCCCGCACGACCCCGTCTCGGCCGTCACCCCTCCCCGCCTGCGAGCGACACGCCCCGCGTGGCAGTAACCACGCGTCCCGCCGCGATTGCCATGGTCTGGACCCTCTTCAGTTGCCATGTTGCCATGTTGCTGAACTGCAGTTGCCATGTTGCTGAACTACAGTTGTCATGTCAGAGAACTACAGTTGCCATGGTTGCTAAACTGCAGTTGCCATCTTAGGTCAAGTGTCGGATGTCATTTTTGGGCAACTGCAGTTGTTGCCATGTAAAAGAGAGAGTTGCCATCTGCTTACAAGCACGCTAGGGCAGTTGCCATGTACACTGCAAAAACACATGGCAACTGATAGCTTTGGTGTGTGGGAGAGGAGACGGGCATGTGGGCGACGGTGGTATCTTTAAGAGTTGCCACCTACTAACACTAGACAGTTGCCATGTAGCGCTACAAACATACATGGCAATAAATAACACGTTCGGGTAAAAGAGAGTTGCCATCTGCTTACAATCACAAATAGGGCAGTTGCCATGTACCCTTCAAAAACATGGCAAATGACAGTTGGGGTGTGGGAGAGCGGGAAATGGGCAGTCGTGGGAGATGGGAAACAGAAGTGGTGCGCGGCGTGCGGGCGCGACAGCAGTTCCATCGCACGCCCCTGACTGGCAAACTGTTGACCGCAGAGAGAAAACCGGCGTGCGGGCGAACTCCCTCACACGCCACACACACGAGTTGCCCTACGTGGCACACAAAAACAGCCTTTTCATGCCAAAATTCGTGCAAACGGCGTTGGACGACGATGGAGGCATGTGGGCGAGTTAGCTAACGCCCACACGTGTGGGCGTTAGTGGTTTCGTAAATTAAAATGTGATCAGGTTTTCTAGCCCAAGAGTCAACAATGGTGCAGACCTGAAGGCACACTCTTCTCTTCTGGTCAAGGACCATGGAAGAAGAACCGTTAAACAAGCAATGCAATAGTTCTAGTATAAACCGATCGCAGATATTTCTAATATTCTAGAAATTTCAATTTTGTATGAATATAATTTACCATTTTATTTACTTGCACATAAAATAGACATGCTTGCATTTTAAGACTCTCTGACAACTTTGTAGCTCTCAACCATGATATTTAAGGAAACTAAGATTGACATAAACCCAACATATATTTGCAATTCATCAAACAACACATATTAATCTTTGAAGACATGTGATAGGTTTTCCTATATTTTTCTCATCTAAAATAACGTTGTGAAACAAAAATGGTTAAAATGATTTTTTTGTCAAATTCCTTGTAATGTGCTCAAATTTAGTGAAATTTAATTCTTCACAACCCACGTTAAGATTATGATACCTTAATATTTAACTATCATTCCATAGTGTTTAAGTAAAATAGAAATATATATTGGTTAAGATAATAGTTAAAAAAGATAATTTTTAATTTAAAAAAATTAAAAAAATTAGTCTAAATAAATATTCATTTGTAACTCGCCTTGTTTAGGGCCCACTGATCTAGTAAACCGGTCTTGATCAATCTTTACTGATGCAATGACAGTATACGATAAGAGCATTGTTTATGCCAATAAAATCACATTACGTCATTATTTGCATTTTAAGCTCTACTTGTAACCCAGACAATCCTACATCTATATGTATGCAATTCTGAGATTGCTTGTAACCTTGTTCTGCTGGGTTCTTCCATATCTTGCATGAACATACTCTAATAGTTAGGCCATCATGGATTTGGGAAAAGGCTAATAACATCTCAGGGGTTGGTTCAACGGTTGCTTGGCTAATCAGTCCTCTTGAAAAGTATCCTGGATCGTAATGATCACCTCCAAAAATCGAAGTTATCTATCTTATTGAAAGGCCAGACCACTCTAGTGGTATATCAGTATGCATTTGTGATTAGTTAGCCTTCGGTCATTCTAGTGGTAAAAGAGCAATAGGTGATTGTACTGCTAATGAAGTGTACTCGGGTCTTGTTAGCTCAAGTTGACGGGGTTATTAATGTTCGCACATATTGTTAACCGCTGGTGTAATATGGAAATATATCCTAGTAGTTAAATCAATGAGTTATTGTGGTCGTGTTCAATTCTAATTATTTTGATTTTTTGCGTTCAAAAATGATGTACTCCCTCGATCCATATTTAGGGCGGAGAGGAAGTCTGACGACATGAGGGTTCCCAAGGCCACGAAGTGGTCAAGCCCGGAGATTGGAGTGGTTAAAATAAACTCCGATGCGTAATTTAATTTATCGCCGAGACGCGCCAATCTTGGGCAGGCGCGGTGGCCAGAGATCACAAAGGATTAGTGCTCTTCTCCGAGGGAAGACAGGTGTCTGACAGCAGGTCAGTGGAGGAAGCAGAAGCAAAGGCCGCACTGATGGGGCTGAAGTCCCTGTCGAAACTGTTCAGAGGCCCCATCATCCTGGAGTTGGATTGCCTCGCGATTGGGAGGGAGCTCCAACCTGATGCATCGGGGAGATCACCCCAGTTTGGACAAGTGATGGATATTAAAGAGGCTCTAACTGGTTTTGAGTCGTCCAGAATAGCCAATGTGAGGAGGAGATGCAATGCTTTGGCACATGAAGCTGCTGCGGTTGCGAGAAGGATAGGCAACTTTATTAGGATAGCTGACATGCCAGATTGCATGCATTCGCTGGTTAATGGTAATGCTGCCCGGTTACTCTTTGTTTCTCAAAAAAAAAGTAATATAGAGGAAATAACATATTTGGGTATTGTTCGAATTAAAACTTTGTAATATGTCGCAGGATGGTGAGGTAACAAATAGAAATTTCTAGTTTAAAGCGTCTCTAAAGGGCATACATATAAATATCTCAGTTTCCTTCTTGTAAGAGCCAGCTAGGACAAACTCTTCCCGTGCTGGCTAGCCTGTGGGTTCGCCTCCCATCCGACTGCCGCTTTGGCACCCGATGACAAGTGACTCAACATACTAGTGCCTATCTTGCATATGCTAATCCAGGATGACATAAATGTAATATGTAATATGTAAAAATTATAGCTAAGGAAAACATAAATGTAATATGTAATGTTGCTATGATTCTAAAGATGTGATTATTATCATCCCAAGAATTGTTCTTTACGTACACTGCACTATTTCTAAAAAATGAGTCAATCAATATAGAAGCATCTCCGAAAACTAGTCAATCAACACACATATGATTTATGCAGTAAGAATAATGACGCAGTTGTTGCTTGTCAGGTTCATCATGGAAAGGAGGACGAAAACATATTGCATGAAGGCCAAGTTAGATAGCAGTATTCAGCATGTGACTTTTGAGATCTGTCATCCTGGATTAGCATATGCAAAATAAGCACTAGTATTCAAAATCCAGCATCACACTCCTATATTACTTCATCCAACGAAGATAATTATGTGCCATCAGCTATCTCCGACGAGCATTTGGTTTTTAATCAAGTTCGCGGCGTAGTCAGCAACCCAGAAAGATCCAGCCTCTGTGCAGCAGTAGCCGTGTGTGTGACCTTCTTTCTCGATCGACAAGGCAACCCTCGGAGCATGCTTTGAGATCTGTAATTCAACACTCCCAGACAAATTAACATGAGCAAAGATATCCATGATACAACATGACAACTCACATAATCAGAATAATGCCGTTGAATGAGATCTATTCACCTCTTCCAAGTGAGTCAGTGGACCCCAGTGATCATCCACACCGAACAGAAAAGCAATTTGAGCCTGTTTTGCTCTGATGAAATTCCAGTCCGGCTCTTCATTAAGCTGAAGTGCATAGTAACATGGTCAAGAACTAACTGGTATGCAAGTAGAAAATAGGAAGAAACTCTAGTATAGTACTGCAAGTAATGCAATTGTCTTTGCCATATAATGCAGCTGAATGTAGCATTATAATACTCCTATAGTGCTCTTGTGACCCATAATGCAGCTGAATGTAGCATTATCAGCGTTTACCTTTTGGAACTCTGTCTTTGCCATGAAAAGCACATTGCGCATCGTATGGTACTGCACAGTTTGCAGAAAATGAGCACATGTCTCGACATGTTTTCAGATAAGAGAAAAATACAAAACAGATGGCCAACTAAATAGGAAGAAGCTCAGAGCACCTGCAAGAGATGGCTACATCCAGCATCAATGGCTGTTGCAGACCAAGAAGATCCAAGGAACCTTTTCACAATGCTCCTCGTAACTGAAGCCTGGAGTGAGCCGATGAAAGACGCTAACAAACTAACGCCTTTACTAAGGAGAGATGACCTGACATGTTCATTTGAGAAGATCAAGTTCAGAGAAACAGTAATATTCATTTGGGAATGGACATGATCATTTCAACTTTGAAACTCAAAAGTAAGGTACCAATTAACCTCCTATAAAATGACAATTACGAATAGGAATAGCTATAGACAGCTATATATATACATCGGTTGTCTGTCTAGTTGCCTACTATCTAGCATCATGTATGTGTTGTGTTGCTTGTTTAATAGAACAACAATTTTAGAATTTTTATCCCCTATCACGGCTCATGCTATCACATCGCCTTGTTTGAATTATCCAAGTTTTGTGGAGTAGCAAACTGGCATTGTTGTGTTGATAAATATACATACAAAAGCAACCAAACTCGAAAGAATTTACTACCTTGCAACATATCCAATTGCTGATTGCTTCATAGCATTCTTGTTCAATGTCAAAAATGGATAAAGCCCTAAAAAAAATTTTACCTGTCCAGGAGTGTCAAAAACAAAAATGAAACAGCAAGTACAGACTTAAGGAAAGGACTTCGAAAGGAATACTAGACTTGGATAAATACTCATACCTTCTTCTGGAACCTTTTGCATATTTCCAGACCTATGTACGCGCCAATAGAATGACCCACCTACATTTGATACAGAACTAAGCTTAGATGGTCTCTTTCATATACAAGGGAATCACATACTCTTCAGTAAGAAATATTAACAGTTGGACCCAAATGGTACATAACTAACAGTTTTGTACAGTACTGCAGAAAGAGTAAACAAACCAAGCGCTTCACTACTATGATGTCTTCATACGCAAGGCAAATCAACTACATATGAAAATATATTTATGAAGATATTACCCCAAAACAAAATGATCATGGGCCAGCAAGTCAACCAGCGGTGCAGGCACCTTTCCACAAAATTCACTCAGACTTTCCTTTTCCTCTATTCGGCTCAATGTAATACTTAAACTATATGAAGTTTTAAAAACTTGTATTGTAGAGTAAACCAACTAAATTTTCCACATAGTAATCTAGCATAGGACAGCCTGGATTTAATAAACGGAAGCTTGTGTTGGTGAAGACAGAAGCATACCACAATTATGGACTGTTCGGTATGTAGAAGCTCTTGCTCAAGAAAATCAATCTGCAAACATGGACATGAGAAATATGAGTAATATATTCTCAACTGTCGAGAAAATGATGAGAAAAAAAAGAAACAGGAAAGTGTTCACCTGTTCCTATTAAGTTTCAGAAGTGTGTTTCTTTTTGGAGATATGACAACTAAAAAAACGTTGCAGCAGGAACAAAATTAAGAAGAACAGTTGCAGTTGGAAGCGACGAAAGCATGCCAAAACGAACCTTGTGCTCAATCTGTTCGTGTAATGAAAACAATCGTCCGTGCTCGTAATCCTGTCATGGGTTGGGTAGTGTAACAATCAGATACATAGCAGTCTTAATATGCTGACCAGACAGTAAAAAACAACCATATCATAGTAAACAACTAGACATCATGCCAGAGGACCAATAAAAGAATGTGCATTGACAAGGATTATTGTTGTGCATTTATTCCTAACCATGCCAGTGAATAAGGATGACAACTTTGAAACCAAGATGACCAAAACATTGAAATTGTTTTGTTTTACAGAACAAATTATTGAGAAACAGGGGATTGCCAAACTTTTATCATAGCAAGTAGTGAATAGAGCGCACAAGTGGAACACCAGTTCTCAATAGAAATTTATAACCTGAACCAAGTTATGAATACCACTAAGAACCTAGAAAATTTCCTAACAACCTGATGCTTTAGATAACCCCCTCTCCGCATCTGTCCAAGGGAAACCACTAAGAACATCAAATGCTCTGAAACTATGATAATCCCAGACAATCCATCACCATTTTTAACTGTCTTCCGTAAATATAAACGATACATGTGACTGTCCCTTGTCGATTTCAACATGACAATATGAATCAAACTGAAGAAATCTGTTTATTACCTTCTGCCCATGTGAAATGTGCCCTATCGCTGAACAATGCACAAGGTTCATCAGCAAGCAACAACAACAATACATCAACGAAAATAGCCTCGGATCAAGCAAGCTTACCCGTAACAGATGCCTGCCCGCCGAGGTTTTCGTAGAGGGCTTCGACAAAGTCCTTGTAGAATCCAACAATACCTGCCAGCCACACAGAAACATCAGAGCAACATAAGCCCCTGACTGACGGATCCTTCTTCACGCATCAGCACTTCAACACATGAAAAAGCAGAGATAATTTATAGCGCGCCGGCAGTCACCAACCTGGATTGCCAGGGACGACCAGAACGTGAAGCGACGGGGACGGCTCCCTGGATCTTATCTCGAGCAACTCCGTGGCGAAGCTGCAGAGGATTTGATTTCAGACTTCAGTAATACTAGCAATTAGCGACAGCTGCGAATCCGGAGCGGCGGATGCGGACGGCGGGTACCTCGAGACCATGCAGACCCTGGCCGTGGCCCGCGCCCTCGGGGGGAACGGCGCGAGGAGCCCCGCTCTCTCCATGCTGGATCCGGCGCTCAGCCTCGCCCCGCCGCCGCCGCAGGCCGCCGGTCTAAACAACCTGGGGAGCTACCCGATATAGCGCCGTGAGAGCCGGGCAAGTCAGGGGGGCGACAAGGTCGAGGGAACAGCCGCGCGCAGGAGCGGATTTCTACGCTACGCGGATCAGAAAGGGGAAATTTTGGTGGGGATTCGATTCATGGGAGGAGCGCGGGTGCTTACCCATCCAGACGGAGCCGGGGGAGGAGGAGGGGGAGCGGGCTCCGGCGACTCGCCTCGCCGGGAGGGTGCCGCGCGCCGCCGGGGAAGAGAGGGTTCAGGCTTCGGAGCGGCAGTGAAGACTGACCACGTCTTCAGTGAGTCAGCTACCTTCCCACCGATGGAACACGTTTGGGGCGTGTTTGGTTGCCATAGTCTACAGTAGGTGCATTCCATAGCCTTCTCAACTCACTCTGGCAATGCAAATGCAGCCTCAAATGCACCATCATGTTGTTTGGTTGCCTGCATGCCCTCTTGCCTGTATGGACTGAACCACACTGCCTGGTGTTTGGTTGCACGCATGTTAGTACACAAACCAAAGGCATGGTGATTGGTTGTATGCAACGTCTGGTGTGTGGTAAGCTCTTTGGCTAGTTGGTGAGGTTACCAGCATACTTCGGCACAACCATGTACAACACATCATAAGCAGAGCAGAGGATCAACTACTTAACAGCATATTTCAGATAAGCAGTACCACGCTTCATAATAGTTCAACGCATAAACCATAAACATAAACAGTTCAAAGCAGACTCGATAGTACTTAGGAAGGAGGTGCCTCGGGCCTAGTCCTTGTTGGCGAAGGCTTCGTCGTGCTTCCCGCACTTGTTGACGACCTCAATGCCATCGTCGTCAAAGATGATGACCTTGAGGGTGTCGGGAGTGAGGAGTTTGAACGTCACCATGTAGTCGATCTTGATCTGATGAACGGCTGCGTAGGTGGCCCAACCCTGATCCAGGGTCGCCCTGTCGTTCATCAGCTTCACCATCACCTTCCAGGAGCAGCCGTTGTTGTTCCTGAGCTTGAACTCCGTCGGCACCGCGACGAAGTGCTTGGTGATGTCCAGGGGCATGGGGATGCACTCAAGCTTCGGTGCACGGATGACCTTGCATAAATGAGTTGAGCCATTCTCCTGATGGTAGTGGCCGTAGTTGCGGCGCTTGTTGCTGGGGGGCTCCTCCATGCCCTCGTCGTCGCCAACCTCAGGGGTCTTCGGGTCTTCCTCGGCGGTGGGCGGCAGCACAATCTCGTCAGGCATTGGATGAAGGGGCTGCTTGCCCTTGTTGTCAACGGCCGGAGCACCTCCGTGCCCATCTCATTGCTCTCCTCGTTCTGCACACAATTCATGGAGTCAGGCACAGCACAGAGTTCATGGCTTATTGAAGAGCATGTTGTTAAAACGGCATGATTGTCACTCTTCTCCTCCTCTCCATCGCCCCTATATTTACTCACCCTGCCCAACACTACTTACCCACCCCCTCTCTTCTCTCACTGTCAACCTTCCTCCTCTCCATCGCCATGAGCTCTAGTTCCAGATCCAACGCCAACCCATTCCCTTGGGGTATTGCCTGGAGGGCCTTCTTCCTCGGGTGGTCGGCTGGTGACCGCACCAAGTTCGAGAACACCATGGAGGTGTGTGCTCGAACTTTGGCTCCATGCCTGACATGCAGAAGGAATCTGATGCAGTGCTCATGAGGGCCACTGCACAAGAGCTGAAGACGCTGATTCCTGACCCAGCGAAGCGTGCGATGGCAGTCGACATCATTCGCTGGGCCATGAATCAGGCTGTCTCCGACGACGCTAAACAGAGGAAGAAGTGGTCCAAGTACAAGAACTACTGGGCTCCTAATGACCGCCGTGACGCAGTGTACTGGGAGACGACAATCGTGCCGCCGGAGGTCATCGGTGGGGAGCCTAAAGAGGAGGAGGAGGAACCGGTGCAGATGCCAGTGAGGGCGCCGGAGCCAGGCCATCATACGTGGCAGATCGACCTCGACTCCTCCGACAGCGACGACGACCCGCCGCCCCGCACGGTGATGGACAAGAAGATGAAGGCCAGCCACTCGACCTGCCGCTCCACACGCCGGTGACGGCCGCCGCGGTTAGCCGGTGTCTGTTCTGTACCCCCAATCCCCCTTCTACTTCATCTGCATCTACCTTTATTCCGATCTTGCATGAACTAGTATGAAGTAGTATGAACTCGTATGAACTAGTATGAACTGCCATGCTTATCTACCTCTATTCCCCATTCCCCTCTCCGCCGTGGATCGAATCTATCGCCGGATCAAACGCGAAAACGTAGTGCATGATGAACAGAGAAGTGCTTACCGCCATTGCCGCGGGCCAGGTGATGATCCACTCGCCGATGATGGAGTCCGGTATTCTTCTTGCTCTCCTCCGATCCGCCGCCGCCGGTGAGAGTTGGGAGAGTGAGGGAGAATGGGAAGAGGGAGCGGTGAGGGGCGGTGAGGCTAATAACTGCCGGTGCTTCGAGAAGTAACGCGGCTTCTCGATGTGGCCGCGCGCGTGCAGCCGCCGCCGCCCACGTGCACCGCTCGGGCCTGGCCTTGGAGAAACTGCCGATTCGAGCGCTCCCAGGGAGCCAGGCCCAGTAGTGCTTTAAACATCATGACATGCAGGCCTAACAGTGTATGCAGCCAACCAAACAAGCCGTTTTCTTCCCGCGCGGGCCTGGTTGGGCCTCATGCAGGCAACCAAACACACCCTTGGTGGTTCGGCTGTTGCCGGTTTTCCTTTTCTTTTGAATTTGCTAATTCTCATCCATAATAGGTACTTATGATTTTTATACTCAAATTAGGTATGTTATACATCTAACACTTTGACCACATGACTAAAACACTAGGGGCGTATTTGGTTGTCTGCATAAACACCAACCAAGCGTGTGTCAGGTAAGATTGGTCCGTTTGATTGCGTGCATTCACTATTTGACTGCATAGCACGAACTTTAAAGCACCTCACGGCCAAGCCCGCTAGAAACTTTAAAGAACAAAACAACCGAGATCAGTGAGCATGTGATGGGATTAGATTTGTGACCATGTTGTAGCATTGTCATTGGCGGAGATATGATTGGAGCAAGCCCCGGGCCCTAAAAAAAATTGCCACAATGAAAAATCTTAACATCCATAAGGCTTTTATCTACCTCACAAGACACCCCATACAAAATATGGCTCAGTTGCATGAAATATGGCTCAGACGGGGAAGGGGGGAGGTCCGGCGACTCGCCTCGCCAGAGGGTGTGTTGGGCGCCGCCGGGGAAGAGAGGGTTAGGCTTCGGAGCGGCAGTGAAGACTGGTCGGTCCTTCAGTCAGCTACCTTCCCACCGATGGGATCAAGGGAACACGTGAGAGTGGTGGTTCGGCTGTTGCCTGTTTTTTGGGCGGAATCACTCTTCAGACCTTTGTGCCAAAGTGTAGTAGAGTACAATTTAACCCTGTTTTTTTTAAAACCGATCTAATCTTTTTGCTGCCATCGTCGTCCCTGGCGGTAGGATACGACTAGCAAGCACATGACACGCCTTATTTCGCGCTAGTGTATGTATCGGCGAGGTTTGATTTCTCCCAAAATCCCTATAGGGTCATTTGGCAGACTGGTTCTGGCCGCGGTCTTTCCCTGTTTTTCGCGAGTTTCTTTCAGAAAATAACCCTTTCAAGATCCGTAGATACATACATTGTTCTGTTTTATTTTATCGTTGTATAACTAGGACTGCAACTCCCTGATATCCTCTATGGTCCACTACCAGTAGTCCGCACAAGAACGTGTGCCATGTCTGAAGTAGTGGAAGCGAATCGCACAATATTATTTCTCTGTTTTCGCTCTTCAATACAAGTTTCATAGCTAAATGGGAGTCACGGTAGACTCTCAAGTTCTTCATTGGCTGTATAGGTGCTGGCTGTGGTAAGTGAATCAATCGTAATGCCTAGTGAGTGCCGTACCTAGGTTCTCACTGCCAATTCATCCAACTTTGCCCGTTTCTAGAGACGCCATCTGACTTTGTGCTGGAAGTATCAGTGACTGTCAATCCCATTTAGCAATCTTAGAAAGCATCTCTGCCAGTTTCGCGTATATTGCACTAATGTCTGGATGGGAGTATTTGTCACCGGCAATAGAAATGTGAACCCCGGACCTTACATCACATATCTAATTTTTTAAGCTAAGGAGAGCTCCATTATCATGTCTGTAACAAGTTGAACTCTCTCCATGTATCGACGGATACGACATGACGCTAGCAAAGGCCGCCAGATGACAGGTTCATCATGGAAGATTGAATCCCTTATAAAAGCCTCGGCATCAGCTATAGTCTCCCTGCTCAACCAAGAAGGTCGACAAGACAAGTGCAATGCTTGATTGTTGGGCTCGACGCATATTCCTCTTGCATGATTTCGTATGCAAGAGTTCCCCGTGGCAGTGAACCGACCAAAACCAGATTTTTGTGGCAAAGCACAGAATCTGCTCACCAGTCCTTGCAATAGCCAAACTGGCACAAGCATTCAATCACACTTGAATACTTGGTATAGTGAAAGGGTCAGGTTTCAGTCCAACACCTAATAATCCATTCTACACAGTAGGCCCCCTCGACTCTGCACCTCTGAATCCAGACTTAACGCTTCTCTCAGGACAAATAACCAATATACAATTAGTGGTGCATATACGTATGTAAAAATAATCAACCGATAGCAAAACTTACTTAATCCGACTAACTAAAAGCAACCAAGCATTTTTTTTTATCTTCTAGCAAATAGAACTCCTAGGAAGGGCGCACATAGCCAGGTAGGTAAGCCCAAGAGCAAGGAGCGTCTCAAGCGCTATGTATAACAGGATCGTATATCGTTTTAAGGTGGCATGGATAATTTCCTTGTTGGGAGCATATCCTTATAGCAAGGTCGGTAAATGAATGAATCATCGACACAACAAGCTGCTTGCGTGTGGTGTTTATCGAGCTCATCCGCATCTCCTAGATACTGCATCCTTGATGTGTCGAGATGGTACACTACCACCGCGCCGTTAAGCATGAGGATGAGTGCATTCTTGTGCGGATGGAATCCCATGATACTGCAATAGGCACCCCGTTCTACCGACTGGTCGTGGTTGGCGCCTCCAACCATGTCGATGAAGTTGTCCTCATCCGAGTTCCAGGAATGCTCAGAGTCATATGATGTGGCCCAGTCGTCCTCGGCGTCATCGTCGGTCAAGCTGACTGGTCCACCACTGCTTCCAACAATCCTCCATGTCACCTTGGGTTGTATTTTAAGAGTGTGAATCATATGGCCATGCAGATTGAGGCTGGCATCGTGTGACAGTGTCCAACCTAGCCGTCCATCAGTCAATTCATTTAGCATCCAAACTCGAAGCTGCGAATTGTTAGTCGCCACATAATGTACCCCTCTCTCATAACTTGCTATGACCGATTTTTGGGGCAGCGAGAGCCCGCTTCTTGCACCGCAGGGTTCCCCGGGAAGTTGGACCATATCATAAGTCCCCTTCGAGGGGCGTAGGATCACGAGGACATTATTGTTGTCGCAATGCATGTAGACAGACCCACACCAGTAATTAGATGAATCAAATGTACCCCCGTAGCTCTCAGGAGTTCTGCCAATCATATCGTAGAGGTGCCCCGGGGAACAACGCCCAGGCGTGAACTCTCGGTCCTCCCATCGCCCTGTGCATGATGAGTACATTAACATTGGCCACGCATTTTTCTTGGGCTTCTCGACCTTCTTCGCTTGTGCTTCCCCGAGCGGCGGAACCTCGCCTTGCGTCTTAGTGGCTGATAATGGCTCCTTGAGCAGGCCACCCTCCGGAAAGAGGAACACATGGTAGTGTAGCGACACGGCAGGGTCGAAAGCCAGGGATACGCCATACCTGCACCACGGCGTCGATGACCACGGTACACGAGCGTACCGTGCCGTCGCGGGGTTGAGCACGTAGTAGGATCCATCCCACTCCTCGAGGAGAAGGAGGCCGTTACATGACTGGTATATTATCCCCTCGTGCGGGTAGACAGGGCCCCGGAAGCCAGGCGCACCGCGGATGGCTGGTGGCGCGAAGAAGGACGTATTGGAGCGGCACCCCACCTTGTTGACGAAGAGGCCGGGGAAGGCACGCCGGGGGAAGTAGCGCTCAAGGGAGAGCCTGTGGTCGCCGTTGACGATGTCACGCCACGCGCGGCACACGCACTGGGACGCGGAAACGTCGCGCCCCGGCAGGCGGCGGAGGATGTCGAGGAGAACATCGTAGGGTAAGCACATGCCGTCCCCGTCGCTGGCTGGGTCCATCATCCTCGATTGGATTGTTGGGACGCTAGTTTCGGCTGGCAGACGCTCGTATGTGCACGCACGCGCACAAGGAAAGCTGGTACTATATGCGAGGATTTTATGGGAAAAAGAGACTTAGCCTCTACGGCATCTAAAAAAAGCTTAATCCCTCCGGCATCTTAAAAAACGTAACAGCTACGGCAAATTTTTTGTTTGGCATGAGGGCGTGAGAGCGAACAATTGCGTCGTCCCTGTTTCAGGTTATGTGTTTCATCCGCTAAAAGAGAACCGTAACTGACCCACAACCCAAATGACACAACTCGCTGGCCGGAGTAGACGAGCTCGATTTGGAGCTTCAGCGTGGCAGCCCAGGCACACCAACATAAGCACCCAGGAGCTCTTCCTTAGAACAAACATAGTCATAGGCTGCAAGAGAAGGAATACCCTCTTACTTTGGATGATGTCAACCGACATGATCCACAATCAGATGGCCTAACAGCAACACATAAGAGATTAAGAAAATATTAATGCCCACAGATATTTCCATTACCTGTGATAAGCTAAGAAAAATATAGGCCAACACTAAGCGCGGGCGCACCGGCTTAATCATTCGGCCGGTCGGCTGCTAGCCATCCGATCCGGAGCAAGGCCCGCCTCCGTCCAGCAGCGCCACCCACCGAACACTACCAGAATAACTGGCGATGCCGACGGCCGAACCTATGCCGACGGCCCCCGTCGGCATAGATTGTCCTATCCCGACGGCCCAGCCCAAGCCGTCGGCGTATATCCATCTATGCCGACGGCCGTCGGCGTCGCTAGAAATATGCCTACGGCGGCCGTCGGCATAGATAAGCCCGTCGGCATAGAACGTGGGCCCGGCTACCCAGGCGGAAACGGCCTTTTGACGGCGTCAGTCTACGCCGACGGGCTAACGGCGGCCGTCGGCATAGCCCCCACGTCATCGATCCGCGTCGCCCGCCACGTCATCGATCCGCGTCGCTCGCCGGTCCGTGGGTGGCAAATCTATGCCGACGGCCTGGCCGTCGGCATAGGCCTGGCCCATGGATGTTGCCACGTCATCAATCCCCGCCCTTTGCCACGTCATCGATCCGTGGCCGTGTGCGCAGGTATGCCGACGGCCTTGCCGTCGGCATACCTCTATTTTTTATATTATTTACTTTTTCCTGGTTTTTTTCACAACATAAATGTGCCTTCTGTAACAAAAATACATACCCCGATGGTATATCGATTGCCCCCCTCACGGACGTTCCTGCCGCCGTGCCCCACAGCGACGCCGGTGAGGGGGGCACACCCCGGAGCTGCGTGCCGGGTGCCTGCGCCAGCCACCACGCTTCCACAACCGTAGGAGGGCCCAAAGAAACACCTAGCGGCATTGCTACCCCCCCAGGTACACCGTCCCGTCTAACCGGGCCCTCATACATGCGGGGCGGTGTGGTGCCATGTCTGAAGAGGCGAGACGGGGCCCCTGGGGGATAGCAATACCACTGGAGCGTCGCACCGGGCCCTCATACATGCGGGATGGTGTGGTGCCATGTCCAAAGAGGCGGCGCGCATCTCCGGGGTGTGCCCCCCTCACGGACGGCGGCGCCGCCGGCACCTGGAGGGGGGAAACGGACGCGTCGGGTCTACACAGAGGGGATCTTGCTGTGGGTCTGGCCCGGATGTTGCTCCAAAGTGTTCCTATGGGCTGACCTAACACAACCGGGTGGAGAGTTCCACTGGTCAAAGCCCGTCCGTGTAAAGTCAAAGGGCTAGATCTCGTGGTCTAACGCTACATGGTTAGGCGGGACGGGGGCCCTGGGGGGATAGCAATGCCACCGGAGCGTCGCACCGGGCCCTCATATATACATGCAGGGTGGTGTGGTGCCATGTCCGAAGAGGCGACACGCGTCTCCGGGGTGTGCCCCCCTCACGGACGGCGGCGCCGTCGACACCTGGAGGGGGGAAACGGACGCGTAGGGTCTACACAAAGGGGATCTTGCTGTGGTTCTGGCCCGGATGTTGCTCCAAAGTGTTCCTATGGACTGACCTAACACAACCGGGTGGAGAGTTCCACTGGTCAAAGCCTGTCCGTGTAAAGTCAAAGGGCTAGATCTCGTGGTCTAACGCTACATGGTTAGGCGGGACGGGTGCCCTGGGGGTAGCAATGCCACCGGAGCGTCGCACCGGGCCCTCATACATGTGGGGTGGTGTGGTGGCATGTCCGGAGAGGCGGCACGCGTCTCCGGGCTGTGGCCCCCCTCACGGACGGCGCCGCCGCCGGCACCTGGAGGGGTGAAACAGACACGTCGGGTCTACACGGAGGGGATCTTGCTGTGGGTTTGGCTCGGATGTTGCTCCAAAGTGTTCCTATGGGCTGACCTAACACAACCGGGGGGAGAGTTCCACTAGTCAAAGCCTGTCTGTGTAAAGTCAAAGGGCTAGATCTCGTGGTCTAACGCTACAGGGTTAGGCGGGACGGGGCCCTGGGGGGATAGCAATGCCACCGGAGCGTCGCACCGGGCCCTCATATATACATGCAGGGTGGTGTGGTGCCATGTCCGAAGAGGCGACACGCGTCTCCTGGGTGTGCCCCCCCTCACGGACGGCGGCGCCGCCGGCACCTGGAGGGGGGAAACGGACGCGTAGGGTCTACACGGAGGGGATCTTGCTGTGGGTCTAGCCCGGATGTTGCTCCAAAGTGTTCCTATGGGCTGACCTAACACAACCGGGTGGAGAGTTCAACTGGTCAAAGCCCGTCCGTGTAAAGTCAAAGGGCTAGATCTCGTGGTCTAACGCTACATGGTTAGGCGGGACGGGTGCCCTGGGGGTAGCAATGCCACCGGAGCGTCGCACCGGGCCCTCATACATGTGGGGTGGTGTGGTGGCATGTCCGGAGAGGCGGCACGCGTCTCTGGGCTGTGGCCCCCCTCACGGACGGCGCCGCCGCCGGCACTTGGAGGGGTGAAACAGACACGTCGGGTCTACACGGAGGGGATCTTGCTGTGGGTTTGGCCCGGATGTTGCTCCAAAGTGTTCCTATGGGCTGACCTAACACAACCGGGGGGAGAGTTCCACTGGTCAAAGCCTGTTTGTGTAAAGTCAAAGGGCTAGATCTCATGGTCTAACGCTACAGGGTTAGGCGGGACGGGGCCCTGGGGGGGTAGCAATGCCACCGGAGCGTCGCACCGGGCCCTCATACATGTGGGGTGGTGTGGTGGCATGTCCGGAGAGGCGGCACGCGTCTCCGGGCTGTGCCCCCCCTCACGGATGGCATTGCTACCCCCCCTCCCCGCCCACAGGTACCCCGTCTCGTCTATCCCTGACACAGACGACCGCCGGGTCTAGCCCTTTGACTTTCGCCGGACGTGGCATGTCCATCTATGCCGACGGCTAAGCTCCAGTGGCATTGCTACCCCCCACGGCCCCGTACCGCCTAACCCCCAGGGTCCCGGTGTCACAGGCGTCGCACCGGGTACCGGGTCCCATACAGAAGGTAAACTAAGAATCTAAAAATGTAATAATTGAATTGATTAAAAACTCCGGTATTCATCATTGAAAATGTACTATCACTGTGAACCTTTTAGTGCTCGGGCACCGGGCCGGCTGCCCGGGCACTGAAAAGTTCACAGTAATTGTCCATTTTATTCATATAAGTCCAATGAATACCGGAGCTTATAACGTATGGACTAGTGAACTATTTAAACAGGTCAAATTGCTTTTCCCTCGCGCGAGGTGGGACTAATTTTTCAAAAAAAAAGTAGTTGCCATCTATGCCTACTGCTGGGGAACGTAGCAATAATTCAAATTTTTTCTGCGCATCACCAAGATCAATCTATGGAGTCATCTAGCAACGAGAGAGGGGGGAGTTCATCTACATACCCTTGTAGATCGCGAGCGGAAGCGTTCAAGTGAACGGGGTTGATGGAGTCGTACTCGTTGTGATCCAAATCACCGATGATCCTAGCGCCGAACGGACGGCACCTCCGCGTTCAACACATGTACGGAGCGGGGACGTCTCCTCCTTCTTGATCCAGCAAGGGGGGAGGAGAAGTTGATGGAGATCCAGCAGCACGACGGCGTGGTGGTGGAAGTAGCGGGATCCCGGCAGGGCTTCGCCAAGCGCAAGCGGGGAGGAAGAGGTGTCACGGGAGGGAGGGAGGCGCCAGGGCTTGGGGTGCTGCTCCCATGCGCCTCCCCACTATATATAGGGGTGGAGGGGGCTGGTTTCTTGCCCTCCAAGTCCATTGGGGCGTTGGCAAAGGTGGGGGAAAGAAATCCCATCATTTCCCTTCCCCACCGATTGTTATCCCCCTTTTTTAGGGATCTTGATCTTATCCCTTCGGGATATGATCTTATTCCTTCTAAGGTGGGATCTTGGTGCGCCTTGACCAGGGGTGTGGGGCCTTGCCCCCACTACCCACGTTCATGTGGGTCCCCCCATGCAGGTGGGCCCCACTTCGGAACCTTCTAGAACCTTCCCGGTACAATACCGAAAAATCCCGAACATTTTCCGGTGGCCAAAATAGGACTTCCCATATATAAATCTTTACCTCCGGACCATTCCGGAACTCCTCGTGACGTCCGGGATCTCATCCGGGACTCCGAACAACTTTCGGTTAACCGCATACTAATATCTCTACAACTCTAGCGTCACCGAACCTTAAGTGTGTAGACCCTACGGGTTCGGGAGACATGCAGACATGACCGAGACGACTCTCCGGTCAATAACCAACAGCGGGATCTGGATACCCATGTTGGCTCCCACATGTTCCACGATGATCTCATCGGATGAACCACGATGTCGAGGATTCAATCAATCCCGTATACAATTCCCTTTGTCAATCGGTACGTTACTTGCCCGAGATTCGATCGTCGGTATCCCAATACCTTGTTCAATCTCGTTACCGGCAAGTCACTTTACTCGTACCGTAATGCATGATCCCGTGGCTAACTCCTTAGTCACATTGAGCTCATTATGATGATGCATTACCGAGTGGGCCCAGAGATACCTCTCCGTCATACGGAGTGACAAATCCCAGTCTCGATTCGTGCCAACCCAACAGACACTTTCGGAGATACCTGTAGTGCACCTTTATAGCCACCCAGTTACGTTGTGACGTTTGGTACACCCAAAGCATTCCTACGGTATCCGGGAGTTGCACAATCTCATGGTCTAAGGAAATGATACTTGACATTAGAAAAGCTCTAGCAAACGAACTACACGATCTTGTGCTATGCTTAGGATTGGGTCTTGTCCATCACATCATTCTCCTAATGATGTGATCCCGTTATCAATGACATCCAATGTCCATGGTCAGGAAACCATAACCATCTATTGATCAACGAGCTAGTCAACTAGAGGCTTACTAGGGACATGTTGTGGTCTATGTATTCACACATGTATTACGGTTTCCAGTTAATACAATTATAGCATGAACAACAGACAATTATCATGAACAAGGAAATACAATAATAACCATTTTATTATTGCCTCTAGGGCATATTTCCAACAGTCTCCCACTTGCACTAGAGTCAATAATCTAGTTCACATCACCATGTGATTAACACTCAAAGTTCACATCGCCATGTGACTAATACCCAAGAGTTTACTAGAGTCAATAATCTAGTTCACATCACCATGTGATTAACACTCAATGAGTTCTAGGGTTTGATCATGTTATGCTTACGAGAGAGGTTTTAGTCAACGGGTCTGCAACATTCAGATCCGTGTGTGCTTTACAAATCTCTATGTCATCTTGTAGATGCAGCTACCACGCGCTACTTGGAGCTATTCCAAATAACTGCTCTACTATACGAATCCGGTTCACTACTCAGAGTCATCCGGATTAGTGTCAAAGTTTGCATCGACGTAACCCTTTACGACGAACCCCCTTTCCACCTCCATAATCGAGAAAATTCCTTAGTCCACTAGATACTAAGGATAAGTTCGACCGCTGTCATGTGATCCCTTCCTGGATCACTATTGTACCCCTTGACTAACTCATGGCAAGGCACACTTCAGGTGCGGTACACAGCATAGCATATTGTAGAGCCTACGTCTAAAGCATAGGGGACGACCTTCGTCCTTTCTCTTTCTTCTGCCGTGGTCAGGTCTTGAGTCTTACTCAATACTCACACCTTGTAACACAGCCAAGAACTCCTTCTTTGCTGATCTATTTTGAACTCCTTCAAAATCTTGTCACGGTATGTATTCATTTGAAAGTACTATTAAGCGTTTTTGATCTATCCTTATAGATCTTGATGCTCAATGTTCAAGTAGCTTAATCCAGGTTTTCCATTAAAAACACTTTTCAAATAACCCTGGATGCTTTCCAGAAATTCTACATCATTTCTGATCAACAATATGTTAACAACATATACTCATCAAAAATTCTATAGTGCTCCCACTCACTTCTTTGGAAATACAAGTTTCTCATGAACTTTGTATAAACCCAAAATCTTTGATCATCTCATCAAAGCGTTCATTCCAACTCCGAGATGCTTACTCCAATCCTTAGAAGGATTGCTGGAGCTTTGCATACTTGTTAGCATCTTTCAGGATTGACAAAACCTTCTGGTTGTATCACATACAACCTTTCCTCAAGAAAATCGTCGAGGAAACAATGTTTTGACATCCTATCTGCAAGATTTCATAAATAATGCAGTAACTGCTAATATAATTCTAACAGACTCTTAGCATCGCTACGAGTGAGAAAGTCTCATCGCAGTCAACTCCTTGAACTTGCCGGAAAACATCTTAACGACAAGTCGAGCTTTCTTAATGGTGACACTTACCATCATTGTCTGTCTTCCCTTTAAAATCCATCTGTACCCAACAGCCTTACGACCATCAAGTAGTTCTTTCAAAGTCTATACTTTGTTTTCATACATGGATCCTCTCGGATTTTATGGCCTCGAGCCATTCGTCGGAATCCGGGCCCACCATCGCTTCTCCATAGCTCGTAGGTTCATTGTTGTCTAGCAACATGACTTCCAAGACAGGATTACGTACCACTCTGAAGTAGTACGCATCCTTGTCGTCCTATGAGGTTTGGTAGTGACTTGATCTGAAGTTTCATGATCACTATCATAAGCTTCCACTTCAATTGGTGTAGGTGCCACAGGAACAACTTCCTGTGCCCTGCTACACATTAGTTGAAGTGACGGTTCAATGACCTCATCAAGTCTCCACCATCCTCCCACTCAATTCTTTCGAGAGAAACTTTTCCTCGAGAAAGGACCCGTTTCTAGAAACAATCACTTTTGCTTCCAGATCTGAAATAGGAGGTATACCCAACTGTTTTGGGTATTCTATGAAGATGCATTTATCCGCTTTGGGTTCGAGCTTATCAGCCTGAAACTTTTTCACATAAGCGTCGCAGCCCCAAACTTTTAAGAAACGACAGCTTAGGTTTCTCTAAACCATAGTTCATACGGTGTCGTCTCAACGGAATTGCGTGGTGCCCTATTTAAAGTGAATGCGGTTGTCTCTAATGCCTAACCCATAAACGATAGTTGTAATTCGATAAGAGACATCATGGTATGCACCATATCCAATAGGGTGCAGTTATGATGTTCGGACACACCATCACAATATGGTGTTCCAGGCGGTATTAGTCGTGAAACAATTTCCACAATTTCTTAATTGTGTGCCAAACTCGTAACTCAGATATTCATCTCTATGATCATATCACAGACATTTTATCCTCTTGTCACGACGATCTTCAACTTCACTCTGAAATTACTTGAACCTTTCAATAATTCAGACTTGTGTTTCATCAAGTAAATATTCTCAGCATCTACTCAAATCATCTGTGAAGTAAGAACATAACGATATCCACTGCGTGCGTCAGCACTCATTGGACTGCACACATCAAATGTATTACTTCCAACAAGTTGCTCTCTTGTTCCATCTTACTGAAAACGAGGCCTTTCAGTCATCTTGCCCATGTGGTATGATTTGCATGTCTCAAGTGATTCAAAATCAAGTGAGTCCAAATGATCCATCTGTATGGACTTTCTTCATGCATATATACTAATAGACATGGTTCGCATGTCTCAATCTTTTCAAAAACGAGTGAGTCCAAAGATCCATCAACATGGAGCTTCTTCATGCGTTTTATACCAATATGACTCAAGTGGCAGTGCCACAAGTATGTGGTACTATCATTACTATCTTATATCTTTTGGCATGAACATGTGTATCACTACGATCGAGATTCAATAAACCATTCATTTTAGGTGCAAGACCATTGAAGGTATTATTCAAATAGACAGAGTAACCATTATTCTCCTTTAATGAATAACCGTATTGCGATAAACATAATCCAATCATGTCTATGCTCAACGCAAACACCAAATAATAATTATTCAGGTTTAACCCCAATCTCGATGGTAGAGGGAGCATGCGATGCTTGATCACATCAACCTTGGAAACACTTCCAACACATATCGTCATCTCACCTTTAGCTAGTCTCCGTTTATTCCGCAGCTTTTATTTCGAGTTACTAACACTTAGCAACCGAACCGGTATCTAATACCCTGGTGCTACTAGGAGTACTAGTAAAGTACACATTAATATAATGTATATCCAATATACTTCTGTCGACCTTGCCAGCCTTCTCATCTACGAAGTATCTAGGGTAGTTCTGCTTCAGTGACCGTTCCCCTCATTTCAGAAGCACTTAGTCTCGGGTTTGGGTTCAACCTTGGGTTTCTTCACTAGAGCAGCAACTGATTTGCCGTTTCATGAAGTATCCCTTCTTGCCCTTGCCCTTCTAGAAACTAGTGGTTTTACTAACCATCAACAATTGATGCTCCTTCTTGATTTCTACTTTCGCGGTGTCAAACATCGCGAGTTGCTCAAGGATCATCATGTCTATCCCTGATATGTTATAGTTCATCACGAAGCTCTAATAGCTTGGTGGCAGTGACTATGGAGAACCATCACTATCTCATCTGGAAGATTAACTCCCACTCGATTCAAGTGATTGTAGTACTCAGACAATCTGAGCACATGCTCAACGATTGAGCTTTTCTCCCTTAGTTTGCAGGCTTAAGAAACTTGTCAGAGGTCTCATACCTCTTGACGTGGGCATTAGTCTGAAATCCCAATTTCAGTCTTTGGAACATCTCATATGTTCTGCGACGTTTCAAAACCGTCTTTGGTGCCACAATTTTAAACCGTTAGCATCACACACTGAACTATCACGTAGTCATCAAAACGTGTATGTCAGATGTTTCGTAACATCTACAGACGACGCTCGAGGTTCAGCACACCGAGCGGTGCATTAAGGACATAAGCCTTCTGTGCAGCAATGAGGACAATCCTCAGTTTACGGACCCAGTCCGCATAATTGCTACTATCAACTTTCAACTAAATTTTCTCTAGGAACATATCTTAGTAGAACTAAAGCGTAAGCTACGACATTATTTGCAAAGACCTTTTGACTATGTTCATGATAATTAAGTTCATCTGATTATTTAATGAACTCCCACTTAGATAGACATCCCTCTAGTCATCTAAGTGATACATGATCCGAATCGACTAGGCCGTGTCTGATCATCACGTGAGACGGACTAGTCATCATCGGTGAACATCTCCATGTTGATCGTATCTACTATACGACTCATGTTCGACCTTTCGGTCTCTTGTGTTCCGAGGCCATGTCTGTACATGCTAGGCTCGTCAAGTCAACCTAAGTGTTTTGCTTGTGTTCCGAGGTCATGTCTGTACATGCTAGGCTCGTCAACACCCGTTGTATGCGAACGTTAGAATCTATCACACCCGATCATCACGTGGTGCTTCGAAACAACGACCCTTCGCAACGGTGCACAGTTAGGGGGAACACATCTCTTGAAATTTTAGTGAGGGATCATCTTATTTATGCTACCGTCGTTCTAAGCAAATAAGATGTAAACATGACAGACATCACATGCAAATCATAAAGTGACATGATATGGCCAATATCATCTTGCGCCTTTTGATCTCCATCTTCGAGGCGCGGCATGATCACCTTCGTCACCGGCATGACACCATGATCTCCATCATCGTGTCTTCATGAAGTTGTCTCGCCAACTATTACTTCTACTACTATGGCTAACGGTTAGCAATAAAGTAAAGTAATTACATGGCGTTTTTCATTGACACGCAGGTCATACAATAAATTAAGACAACTCCTATGGCTCCTGCCGGTTGTCATACTCATCGACATGCAAGTCGTGATTCCTATTACAAGAACATGATCAATCTCATACATCACATATATCATTCATCACATCCTTTTGGCCATATTACATCACATAGCATACCCTGCAAAAACAAGTTAGACGTCCTCTAATTGTTGTTGCATGTTTTGCGTGGCTGCTATGGGTTTCTAGCAAGAACGTTTCTTACCTACGCAAAAGCCACAACGGTGATATGCCAATTGCTATTTACCCTTCATAAGGACCCTTTTCATCGAATCCGATCTGACTAAAGTGGGAGAGACAGACACCCGCTAGCCACCTTATGCATCAAGTGCATGTCAATCGGTGGAACCTGTCTCACGTAAGAGTACGTGTAAGGTCGGTCCGGGCCGCTTCATCCCACAATGCCACCGAATCAAGATAAGACTAGTAACGGTAAGCAAATTGAACAAATCGTCACCCACAACTACTTTGTGTCCTACTCGTGCATAGAATCTACGCATAAACCTGGCTCTGATACCACTGTTGGGGAACGTAGCAATAATTCAAATTTTTTTCTACGCATCACCAAGATCAATCTATGGAGTCATCTAGCAACGAGAGAGAGGGGAGTTCATCTACATACCCTTGTAGATCGCGAGCGGAAGCGTTCAAGTGAACGGGGTTGATGGAGTCGTACTCGTCGTGATCCAAATCACCGATGATCCTAGCGCCGAACGGACGGCACCTCCGCGTTCAACACACGTACAGAGCGGGGACATCTCCTCCTTGATCCAGCAAGGGGGGAAGTAGCGGGATCCCGGCAGGGCTTCGCCAAGCGCAAGCGGGGAGGAAGAGGTGTCACGGGAGGGAGGGAGGCGCCAGGGCTTCGGGTGCTGCTCCCATGCGCCTCCCCACTATATATAGGGGTGGAGGGGGCTGGTTTCTTGCCCTCCAAGTCCATTGGGGCGTTGGCAAAGGTGGGGAAAAGAAATCCCATCATTTCCCTTCCCCACCGATTGTTATCCCCCTTTTTTAGGGATCTTGATCTTATCCCTTCGGGATATGATCTTATTCCTTCTAAGGTGGGATCTTGGTGCGCCTTGACCAGGGGTGTGGGGCCTTGCCCCCAATACCCACGTTCATGTGGGTCCCCCATGCAGGTGGGCCCCACTTCGGAACCTTCTAGAACCTTCCCGGTACAATACCGAAAAATCCCGAACATTTTCCGGTGGCCAAAATAGGACTTCCCATATATAAATCTTTACCTCCGAACCATTCCGGAACTCCTCGTGACGTCCGGAATCTCATCCGGGACTCCGAACAACTTTCGGTTAACCGCATACTAATATCTCTACAACTCTAGCGTCACCGAACCTTAAGTGTGTAGACCCTACGGGTTCGGGAGACATGCAGACATGACCGAGACGACTCTCCGATCAATAACCAACAGCGGGATCTGGATACCCATGTTGGCTCCCACATGTTCCACAATGATCTCATCGGATGAACCACGATGTCGAGGATTCAATCAATCCCGTATACAATTCCCTTTGTCAATCGGTACGTTACTTGCCCGAGATTCGATCGTCGGTATCCCAATACCTTGTTCAATCTCGTTACCGGCAAGTCACTTTACTCGTACCGTAACACATGATCCCGTGGCTAACTCCTTAGTCACATTGAGCTCATTATGATGATGCATTACCGAGTGGGCCCAGAGATACCTCTCCGTCATATGGAGTGACAAATCCCAGTCTTGATTCGTGCAACCCAACAGACACTTTCGGAGATACCTGTAGTGCACCTTTATAGCCACCCAGTTACGTTGTGACGTTTGGTACACCCAAAGCATTCCTACGGTATCCGGGAGTTGCACAATCTCATGGTCTAAGGAAATGATACTTGACATTAGAAAAGCTCTAGCAAACGAACTACACGATCTTGTGCTATGCTTAGGATTGGGTCTTGTCCATCACATCATTCTCCTAATGATGTGATCCCGTTATCAATGATATCCAATGTCCATGGTTAGGAAACCATAACCATCTATTGATCAACGAGCTAGTCAACTAGAGGCTTACTAGGGACATGTTGTGGTCTATGTATTCACACATGTTTTACGGTTTCCAGTTAATACAATTATAGCATAAACAACAGACAATTATCATGAACAAGGAATAACAATAATAACCATTTTATTATTGCCTCTAGGGCATATTTCCAACACCTACGGCATAGGCCTCCTATCTATGCCGACGGCCTGGCCGTCGGCATAGAGCCACCCTTATCCACTCGATGGCCCTCTAGCTGTCAGGTGGGACCACTCCTATGCCGACGGCCTGGCCGTCGGCATAGGGCCACCTTATCCACTCCTCCCGCTCCACTGACTTGTGGACCCTGCCTATGCCGCCGTCGGCATAGGGGTGACCTTATCCACTCGCTGTTCATCCTCCTCCACCCATCCTCCTCCACCCATTCCCTCTCTGTCTCACCCCCCCGCCCGCACATCGACCCGCACCGCGCCGCCGCCTGGATACGCCCATGCCGCCGTCGTCTCCGCGCGGATCAGCCCGCGCCACCGCTCTATCCGCCTGCCCCGGCCTCCCTCGACACATCCCCCGCGCGGCCGGCCCTCCCTCCCCCGACCTCCGTCCCCACCCCGATCTCCGTCGACCCCGCCCCGGTGGCCACTTCGTCCCCTCCCCGACCTCCGCCGACCCTTTCCCGGCCACACCGCCCCCCGCCCCGGCCACCCCGTCCCCGTGTCGGCCACCCCGTCGCTGCCTCGTCCACCCCGTCCCCGACCCGGCCGCCCTCGCCTCTGCCCCGCGCGCGGTCGGCCCTTCCCCGCGCCAGGCCACCGCCGCGGCGGCCCTCCACCGCCTGCTCTGCCCCTCCCCCCGTGCCTGCCCCTCCCCCCGAGCCAGCCCTCCCCCACGGTGAGCTACCTCCCTCCCTCTTTGTAGATTTTTTTGTTAATTTTGTTGTTGTTCATAGTTATGTAACTAGATGGATGGATGCATAGTTAGATGATAGATGATTTGATGATAGTTACAAATGTGAGAAATGCAACAAATGCAATTTTTTTAACAAGGGGCATGATGTTAGATGATAGATTTTTTGATGATAGTTGCAAATGTATGATGATTGTTACATGATAGATGATGATGTTGATGATGATAGATGATGATGTTGATGATAGATAATGATTTTTTTGCGAAAGAGACGATTCGGTGATTGTTAGATGATGATGATGAATATATTGTGATTACTTAATTATTGTCACGGTGCAGGTTCTGTGGTGTTCCATCTCGGTGAAGTGATCGGCGTAGGAGTTGTTGGTCCCTGGTCGTCCGTCTGCTATTCGAATACTTCCTCTACAGCCGAGCGTGAGCTATGAATCATGTCCCTAGATTTCATTCTCAAGTCAACTGGCATAACCTAGGCGTCTCCCGTCCGAAAGGGTTGCATCGATAAATATGCATTCAATTGCATATTTATCACCGCAGCTCTTTCGGATTGTCCAGCGTTTTCCACGGACAGCCCGAGGATGTGTAGATTGGTTATGTTCTCCATGTTCTACCCTGTTCCGAGACAGGATTTCGGCGGCGCCTCCCCATTGTTCTCGGGAGCACATTCTCTCGGCTATTTGCCGAGACGTGTATCTGGAGAACAGCGGGGAGGTGCTGCCGAAATTTTGTCTCGGAACGGGGTAGAATGGAGAACATACTCAATCTACACATCCTCGGGTGGGATTAGGACCCATCTTTACCTATTAGAGATGTAGGTGGATTCAACGCGGTAGAAACTGAAAATTTGATGTGATTAATTTAAGTGAATCCTTAATTATGTTGTGTGGCTTGCAAAAAAGCAGAGGATGGCAGATAATCAGTGGATGTACAGTGGTTTTATCCGTCGGAATCGAGTAACATCAGAGTGGATCGCGAAAACCGATGTGTATTTGAAGGAGATATTCCGTCGTCCAATGAGAATTATCCCACCATGCCCCTGTGCGAGATGTGCTAGACGTCACCGTAGAAATCAGATGGACATGAGTGAGCACCTTCGCACGCACGGATATATGCCAAACTTTGACATGCCGCCGATAAACATAGCCGAGCAGGACCGTGGTAGAGAGGAGGTGACGCGACAACGCATCGATGGATATGAGGACGACGGGGTTAGGGACATGCTAGATGATGTCATTGTTGTAGAAACGGCGAATGCGACACCTTCAGAGAATGAACCGGAGGAGCCGGAGGCAACCGCAAAGGCCTTCTTGGAGGTCTTCGCCTCGTCGAAGAAACCTCTTTATGCGGGTGCGAAAATATCTCAGCTGGATGCCATCTCACAACTGATTGCAGTCAAGGCTGAGTACGGCTGTAGCCAGAAATGCTTCGAAGCATTCTTGGGAGTATGGGCTAACAGCCTCCCCGAGGGTCATGAACTGCCGAAAAGCATGTACGATACAAAGAAAATCATGAAGGCACTCTCTATGGATTATGAGAAAATAGATGTTTGCCCGAAGAATTGCCTTTTGTTTAGGCACGAGTATGCGGATGACAAGTACTGTAGGCAGTGCGGTTCGTCTCGGTACATTGAGGTGGTCGGTGAGGATGGTGAGAAAAAGCAGCTAACCATCCCCGTTAAGGTTCTTCGGTATCTTGATTTTATAAAAAGACTGCAGCGCCTTTTCATCACGAAGGAGTCTGCCAAAATGATGAAGTGGCACAAGGAAGGTATAAGGTACAATCCAAAAAAAATCGTACATCCATCGGAAGGGGAAGCATGGAAGTCGTTCGATGAAGAATACCCCGAGGAAGCAGCCGAGGCTGGGAATGCCAGAATAGCCATATCAGGTGATGGGTTGAATCCATATGGTATGTCGTTCAATCCATACAGCTGCTGGCCCGTGTTTGTAATTCCGCTCAATCTTCCTCCCGGTGCCCTAATGCAACGCAAGACCATGTTTTTGTCGCTCATCATTCCGGGGCCTGATTATCCCGGGAAGCAATTGGGTGTGTTTATGCAGCCGCTGGTGGATGCTTTGCACCATTCTTGGTACTTTCCGACGTTGACATACGACCGGGATCTGCAGAGAAATTTCTTGATGAAAGTTTGGTTGCACTATTGCATGCATGACTTTCCCGGCTATGCTCTATTCTGCGGATGGTGTACAAGTGGGAAGATGCCATGCCCAGTGTGCATGCAGGCTCTGAGAATGATTTGGCTAAGTATGGGTGGCAAATATGTAGCCTTTGACCTGCATCGACAGTTCCTCCCTCCAGACCATCCAGACAGGGAAGACAAGAAGAACTTCACGAAAGGCCGGGTTGTTCATGAAGTAACCGAGATTCCAACATTTTTGGGGGCAGATGTTCTTGCTCAGCTCAAAGCTCTCCAGCCTAAAGTCAAAGGCAAAGGCAAAGCCAAAGCCAAAGGCTTCGAGGGATATGGTGAGACGCATAACTGGACTCACATTACCCCCTTCTCCAAGCTTCCCTATTTCAAGGACCTCAAACTTCCTTACAATATCGATGTGATGCACACCGAAATGAATGTGGCAGAGTCCCTTTTCCACACGATCCTGGTATTCCTGATAAGACGAAGGATCCTAGAGGAGGTCTGACACCTCCTCTAGGATAACTGCCTCAGCTATGGAAGCTTCAATCTTAGATTTGTTTCCACATTTCTGTCGGAGATGCTTGTTCTGTCTCTCAGGGCCGTACTGCCAGCGATTCTGCACAAGCCCCCCCAACAATACCTCATTCGCGAGGTGCAGAATGAGATGTGTCATCGGTGTAAAGAAGCCTGGCGGAAAGATCTTCTCTAGCTTGACTATCAACTCTGGTGCCTTCTTATGCAATTTTTCAATCACGTCTTTACTTACTTCTTTAGCACAGAGCGTGCGGAAGAAATGGCTTAGCTCGGCAAGCACTCGCCAGACATGCTCGGGGACATAGCCTCGAACCATCACCGGCATTATCCGCTCAATCCATACATGGTAGTCATGACTCTTCAGGCCGGTCACTTTGCCCGTTGAAAGATTGACTCCCTTACTTATATTCGATGCATAACCATCGGTGAACTTCAAAATGTGTTTCAGCCAGATAAGTACTTCCTTTTTTTCTGGCGGTTTAAGGACAAAGTCAGCATCTGGCTTGAACCAGTTTTTTTGACCGCCTGTGGGAGGCTTCATGTCCAGACGTGGTCTATCACAAATTCAATGTTGATCGGCTCTAGCTTTAACGTTATCCTTCGTCTTATCAGGAATATTGAGGATCGTGTGGAAAAGGGACTCTGCCACATTCTTTTCGGTGTGCATCACATCGATATTGTAAGGAAGTTTGAGGTCCTTGAAATAGGGAAGCTGCGAGAAGGGGGTAATGTCAGTCCAGTTGTGCGTCTCACCATATCCCTCGAAGCCTTTGGCTTTGGCTTTGCCTTTGCCTTTGAATTTAGGCTAGAGAGCTTTTAGCTGAGCAAGAACATCTGCCCCTGAAAATGTTGGAATCTCGGTTACTTCATGAACAACCCGGCCTTTCGTGAAGTTCTTCTTGTCTTCCCTGTCTGGATGGTCTGGAGGGAGGAACTGTCGATGCAGGTCAAAGGCTACATACTTGCCACCCTTACTCAGCCAAATCATTCGCAGAGCCTGCATGCACACTGGGCATGGCATCTTCCCACTTGTACACCATCCGCAGAGTAGAGCATAGCCGGGAAAGTCATGCATGCAATAGTGCAACCAAACTTTCATCAAGAAATTTCTCTGCAGATCCCGGTCGTATGTCAACGTCGGAAAGTACCAAGAATGGTGCAAAGCATCCACCAGCGGCTGCATAAACACGTGTGTTTATGCAGCCGCTTTATGCAGCCGCTGGTGGATGCTTTGCACCATTCTTGGTACTTTCCGACACTGACATACGACCGGGATCTGCAGAGAAATTTCTTGATGAAAGTTTGGTTGCACTATTGCATGCATGACTTTCCCGGCTATGCTCTACTCTGCGGATGGTGTACAAGTGGGAAGATGCCATGCCCAGTGTGCATGCAGGCTCTGCGAATGATTTGGCTGAGTAAGGGTGGCAAGTATGTAGCCTTTGACCTGCATCGACAGTTCCTCCCTCCAGACCATCCAGACAGGGAAGACAAGAAGAACTTCACGAAAGGCCGGGTTGTTCATGAAGTAACCGAGATTCCAACATTTTCGGGGGCAGATGTTCTTGCTCAGCTAAAAGCTCTCCAGCCTAAAGTCATAGGCAAAGCCAAAGCCAAAGCCAAAGGCTTCGAGGGATATGGTGAGACGCACAACTGGACTGACATTACCCCCTTCTTGCAGCTTCCCTATTTCAAGGACCTCAAACTTCCTTACAATATCGATGTGATGCACACCGAAAAGAATGTGGCAGAGTCCCTTTTCCACACGATCCTCAATATTCCTGATAAGACGAAGGATAACGTTAAAGCTAGAGCCGATCAACAGAGAATTTGTGATAGACCACATCTGAACATGAAGCCTCCCACAGGCGGTCGAAAAAACTGGTTCAAGCCAGATGCTGACTTTGTCCTTAAACCGCCAGAAAAAAAGGAAGTACTTATCTGGCTGAAACACATTTTGAAGTTCACCGATGGTTATGCATCGAATATAAGTAAGGGAGTCAATCTTTCAACGGGCAAAGTGACTGGCCTGAAGAGTCATGACTACCATGTATGGATTGAGCGGATAATGCCGGTGATGGTTCGAGGCTATGTCCCCGAGCATGTCTGGCGAGTGCTTGCCGAGCTAAGCCATTTCTTCCGCACGCTCTGTGCTAAAGAAGTAAGTAAAGATGTGATTGAAAAATTGCATAAGAAGGCACCGGAGTTGATAGTCAAGCTAGAGAAGATCTTTCCGCCAGGCTTCTTTACACCGATGACACATCTCATTCTGCACCTCGCGAACGAGGTATTGTTGGGGGGGCCTGTGCAGAATCGCTGGCTGTACGGCCCTGAGAGACAGAACAAGCATCTCCGACAGAAATGTGGAAACAAATCTAAGATTGAAGCTTCCATAGCTGAGGCAGTTATCCTAGAGGAGGTGTCAGACCTCGAAACCTTATAACATGCCACGACAAGAGTGGGAGGACCTCATGTTCTATATCTTGCACAACATTAGGGAAGTTGAGGAAGTGTGGATGAGGTAATACCACTACACCATTCCTTTATGTCTTCCACTTAGTCCCGGTCTAACACCGCTTTTCTTTTCTTTAGTGATTTCGTTCAAGAGGAATGGACGGGAATGAATCCTCCTACTGAGGCGGAGGCACTTACTCTTCTCCTTCATGGAAACCCTGGACGTAAAATTTTTGTTGCTTGGTTCATGGAGAAAGTAATTTTCCACACTCCCCTATTAAATACCTAGTTCAACATTTATTAGTTAACTAATGCACGCAACAATTTCAATTATACTTGTAGGGAAAAGATCCGAACATATCTATGGATGATGAATTGAGATGGGTTTCCATGGGTTTTGACCCTGCCGTCATGACATGTAAAAAGTATGATGTGAATGGGTATCGCTTCCATACAGAGGAGCACCAGAACAGCCGGCCTGATCCCAAAACTATAAATACCGGAGTGTACACCCCCGGTCAAAATTCAGTAGACTACTACGGAAGGGTACAAAATATATACGAGATTAAATTCCACCAGGGGCGCGAGACCCTAAGTCTGCCTGTGTTCAAATGTCGATGGTTCGATCCGCGGGAGGGGGTAAAACATACGCTTCCATTGGTTTGGTCGAAGTTAAACCATCAACCGTCTATGCCGGAGCCGATCTCTTCATTGCGGCTACCCAAGCTACACAAGTATATTATCTGCCTTACCCATGCCAGAAAGAGTACCTAAAGGGTTAGGAAGTTGTGTTCAAGGTGTCGCCACATGGTAAGCTACCGAACCCGAATGAAGACGATTACTACAACATTAACCCCATGACATACGAGGGAGTGTTCTATCAAGAGCAACCTGATGATGATGATGTGGTTAGAAACGATGACGCTAGACCATTGGGTGATGATGATGTGGATCCAAACGACGACGATGCACGGAATGATGGTGAGACCATTGTCAATGAAAATGACATACTTATGCTAGAGAAGTTAAACAAAGACGCTGACGACGAGGAAGAGCCTCCACCTCCGTCAGACAACGAAGATGATATGATTGATAGTGATGATGAGATGGACCGAGAAAGAGGTTACCACAGTGATGATTCATATGGTTTCTAGCAGATGTACGTGTCAAGTCTTTTTTTTAGTTTAGGAATATGCCTTTTATGCATTTTTATTAATGTGTTTATTATCATGCCTTTTCCTTCGTTTCATTAATTTACTAATTGCTTATTCTCTTTTCAATGCAGGTTCGTGGAACATGGGCAAGGGGAAGGCCGACCGCGTGGGTTTCCTACGCAAGGTCGTTGGCCTGCCTAGTTGGAGTGGTCGAGCACGTAATCCTCCCCCCGGCTACTTGACGATGACTCCTCACAGGGAGGTCGAGGGAGAGGTGCCTCTATAGGAGGAGGGGGCAGGGGGAGAGCCCCTAGAGGGCGAGGTGGTGGGGGGAGAGCCACTACAGGGGGTCGCGGCCAGAAAGAGCGGACCCTCACCGACTTAGGGGTGTTGTCTTCGAGGCCATCCTCTAGTGAGGTACCCTCCTCTAGTGAGGTACCCTCCTCTGGTGAGGAGGACGAGGAGGAGGACGAGGCAGGCGAGGAGGAGGAGGTTCGGGATGGGGCCGAGGAGGAGGTGGAGGAGGAGGACGAGGAGGAGGAGGATGAGGAGGAGGTTGGGGAGGGGGAGGCAAGCGAGGAGGAGGGTGGTGGCGGGGATGATGGTGGTGGCGGGGAGGGGGTTGACAACAAGGGGTGGCTGCGTGGTAACGCAAAGCTACCAAAGCAGGTTCCTGCTACTGAGGAGCAGAAGTGGCTCATTGAGCCCACGGGGAAAGAGTAAGTGCCACTTTATAATAATTTCATTATTTTGCTTGTCACATGCTCATTCCGGTTGTTATTTATTTTGCTTGTCACATGCTAATAGTTCATTCTTTTGCAGCAACTGGATATATTCTAAAGGGGTCCGTATTCCCAACGGCCTCATCACCGTCTTGCTGAAGTTACACTGGCCGGGGTTGTACTGACCGGATCCAGTCAGGCACCCGAACCATCGGGTCTTGGCCACGAGCTGGGAGCACTGGGAAGCGGCCCTCCATGCGGACCATGGGACCCATGCCAAGGCCGTGATCACCACTTTCTGGGTGAGTTCTCTTCAGAAGCACAAGTCCATTCTAGTTTCATGAATGATTTAACTCATGGCTTCTTCCATTCTTGTTTCATGCATGATTGTAGAAATTCTATCGAGTTCTCCCGGAGCACAGGGCCAGAGCGGACCAGATCGTGCTGCGCCAATGCAAGAAGAAGGCCCGCCAGATGCAGTACGAGGTGCGCTATGTGGCCATCTCGACATACCATCACGACTATCTTGGTGTGAAGATGACCAAGGAAGACGCGCGGAGGATGGGCATTACCTTGGAGAGGGACGAGTTCTTGAAGGTAAGTATAAAAGATTTTTCATTATGCTTTCATTACCTTGTGGTACATTTCACCGTTTCGTGTTGACATGCCATTATGCTTTCATTATGTAGGTGTTACCAAATTGGTGTTATGGAAAAGACGAGTCCTGGGCGGCATTGGTGGATCTTTGGTGTGATGAGGCTGGAGCCTGGGCGGCTATGAGAGTCAAAAACAAGGCTAACCGAGGGAAGGAGGGAGTACATGCTCAGGGAAACCGAAACCACTATCTCCACAAGGCAGTTAATGTATGACTAACCCCATTAAACATTCTTCTTCTTCTATTTACCATTACTTTCTTATGTATGACTAACCTCTGTTTGGTGGTGCAGGAGGAGAAACTGAAGCGGCCGCTGTCACACATGCAGGCGTGGGAGATCGCCCATACGCGGAAGGACCCCAAGCCTGGCGAGCCCAAGTACTATGGCAAGAAGACCGTGCATAGGAAGAAGGCCTACTCCGATGGGTATCTGGCGTTACATCCTGACACACCTGACCCCATTGCGGCGGATCTGGACGAAAGGGTGGTGGTGGGCATGGGGCCCAAGGAGCACGGTCGGGAGGCGGTTCTCGATGCTGTGATCACTCCTACTATCTCCTATACACAGCTCCGTCGGATCGACCCGACCCTGAGCCAGCGCACGAGCACGCCCATGAGCAGTGCACCGTCACTGTCCCTCTTTCAGGAGCAACAAACTGTAAGTATTTTCCCTTTTATCTTCATTGCTCACTTTATTTTCCGCATTTAGTAGTTTTATGAGTTTCATCATGTCATACTGTAGGCCTACATGGAGTACACACGCCAGGAGACCATGGCGTGGCACGACCGCCTTCATGCATACCATCAGCAGAGGGATCGCCAGATGCAGCACGCTTTTCAGGAAATGGCGGCCGACAGGTGTCCTCAATGGCCATTAGCAGAGGGTCCTCCAGCACAACCAACGTTGCTGACCTTTGAGGAGTTTGTGGCACAGAACGCTGGCCCCTCGCCGGTTAGTTCATCCCCAATCTATTCACTCAAAGCATATCATGCCTTTCAACACAGTCATATATCCCGTTAATATGTCTTTTCAACATCCAGGGAACCAGTGGATCAACCGTTGGCGGTGGTCTTCGCAGCACTCCCGAGTCACGGAGCCCGACCACTCCGATCCATGGAGGCGGAGGCGGAGGTGGAGGCGGTCTTGGCGGTAGCGCTGCCGCTAGCAGTGACGACCTGGGCTTCAGCGGTCTTGGCGGTGACGACCTCCGCGGTGCTCGACGTCCTGGCGCTTAAGCCTTTTGGTTACTTGTGTGCTTATGCTTATGTATCTTTAGATGACTTGTGTGTGGTGTTGATGATAAACTTGTGGTCTTTGATGGTCCTTTAGATGACTTGCGTGCTTCTTTATATGCTTATGCTTATCTTTATGTTGATTATGATGATGCTTATGCATATATTGTTGTGATGGTGACGGATGATACTTAGATGTGTTCTATATGTCTATTTCCATCATATATATCTGCTGATATGTGCTGTATATCTGAATTGAATTGATTTGAAAACAAACAGAAAAAATAAAAAAACCAAATACAAACTATGCCGACGGCTAGGCCGTCGGCATAGGGCTGGCCTGAGTGCCCAGTTGCTGACGGGAGGCATCTATGCCGACGGCTAGGCCGTCGGCATAGATTTAAACTAAGATTTAAACTAAGCCGACGGCCAGGCCGTCGGCATAGATGCCACATGTCAGCAACTGGGTGCTCCTTGGGTAAGCCTATGTCGACGGCCTCGCCGTCGGCATAGATTTAAACTAAGCCGACGGCTAGGCCGTCGGCATAGATGAGCCACGTGGCGAGCAGCGGTTGGTCGTCACTTGACGGCGGCCGCCGTTAGACGGGAACGTTGCCGACGGCCAGGGCCGTCGGCATAGATGTACGGACACCGTCGGGATAGATCCTATGCTGACGGCCTTTCTATGCCGACGGCCTCCCGGGCTGCGCCGACGGATATGTTGCCGACGGCCCTATGCCGACGGGGGCCGTCGGCATAGGCCTGTCCCGACGGCATATCAAGGCTATGCCGACGGCCCTGGCCGTCGGCGTAGGGTGCGATTCCGGTAGTGGAAGCATTGCTAGCCGTTTCCCAACAAATATTTTTCACAAAGCAAGCGAGCACATAAACTCTCCAGGGGCTTCTAACAATTGCCAAGCTTGGGCAAGGGCTTGGTTGAACGCCCACATTATAACGGAAACTCGTATCACCTTTTGACTTAGGTAGCATCATCATGTCCCAGTTCAGCTAAACCATGTCCTTTTTGTTCTATGTTTCTTCACTCCCCATCAGTACTGCCTCATTAAATGTGTCAAGTCATCACAGGCGCGAGCAGCTGGAACACGCTCATTGACAAGATATGTAACTGCTTATCATATTTCTTCACCTCAAGCTTTTCTGTCTAATTGGTCTCTGCAGGACTGGCTCTGTCGCCATGGACCACTCGATGCTGTCATTGATGTTGCTAATGTTGGCCTTTACAAGAGCAAAAGCTTTCAGTTTTTCTCAGGTAAAAGGAATGTTGTCCTGCAATGCAATAATATCTTGTAATACGATTGTTCCTGACATCCAGGCAGAGTAACACTCTTACTATGAAACCATGTTTTCTCTGTAGGTGAGCTCTGTTGTAAATGGCATACAGAGAGTAACTATGTCAAAGAAATTGCCGCTGATAGTTTTGCATAGGAGGTGAGTAAATTGTTTTTAGGGAAGGAGGATTACCCCTGGCATCTGCATGAGTAAATTGTGGCCCTGCAAAAGCACCACAGAATCAGAAGCTCATAGAGCTGTAACTCCCTGATGAGCCCACCTCTGCAGCGGCTGCTTCCTCCTCCGTTCCTCCTAGCGGTGGCTGTACCCCCAGATGGTGAGCTTCATTTCCCCTCTACCCCAAGATCTAATCTTAATCTGTTATGGAACATGATTTGCTATTGTACGCGAACCTCACTGCTTGTTTGCTCATGGTCTCACAAGAAAAAAACTGAAACTTTCTTCCTACAGAGCGGAAGCTAGCTCACATGCATCTGCAAATTGTAACTACGTACAGTATACACCATCACTGGAGCTTGGTCCTTCAATTTGTATACGACATATGCGCAAGTTTGGTCCTTCAATTTTGCATACATATGTGCAAGTTTGGTCCTACAGGATACACGTCACTGCAACTTTCGTCCTTTAATTTGTATATAATGTTCTTGCCCTTGCCATGAGTAGCTTAACATGGTACTCAGATGAGGTGCCGGTCAACTATGGTGATATTACCAGGTCCAACATCATGATCAAATTCAGTGCACCAACTGATATAGGTCAAGTCATTGCTGTTAGTGTAAAACTAACAATTTTCAGATTAGGGTTCCAAAAACCTATGGCATTTTTGTTTGTCTTAGATACCTACCAGCATTGTGCTTTCCTGTTTCAAAGAACCCAAAATGGTCAAGTGATTACATTTTAAACCTTTTTCTAACAGCTTTGGTCCAACGTGCCTAAAAAGTCAACACCGTTAGAGTGGATTGTTAATTTAGACGTTAAGACAAAGGGAACCTGCATGTCAGCCTCACAAAAATTCCCAATGAAAAAAACAAAATCCCAAAATTTTCTGATCGCCCCTATCTTCTTCTTTTGATCCGGAACAGAGGTGGATGCCGAGACAGACGCCGCCGGTCCAGGAGCACGGCTCCCCTCCGTCCAGCAGCGCATCAGCGCCCTCACCGTCACACAGCTTGCTCGGCTGCGCCACCGCCACCCACCCGAGCAGTGCTAGCCATTTTCCAACAAATAGTTTTCACAAAGCAAGCGAGCACATGAACTCTCCGGAGCACTAACAATCACCAAGCTCGAGCTTGTTTCGTGAAAAACTAGATGCTTCATGGTTCAGCACAAACAGAGCAGCTACTAAAGAGCCCATTTCAAATGATAGTTCAATCACGTATTCGAATTCATTTCAGTGACATGAAAAACAAAAGAAAATCAGTTCATGAACAGCTAGTTGGTAAACAGAGGGCAAACAACTTCACAATTTAAAAGTACTTCATACCAGTGTCAATCAATACATAATTCATCGCAGAGTGTACTGAAAGCCCAAATGACTAAGAACCAACCAAGAAAATTTTCTCTTGCAAAATAAATAGATAGCACACCTATCCATCCATGGAGGAACTACAGGCATGACCACGCAGGAGAGTACGCATAGGAGCATGTTAAGTCAAAGGGCGAGGAGCGTCTCACACGCTACATATAACATAACCTCATTTCGGTCTAGGAATATCAGACAATTTCCCTGTCCGTAGCACGTCCTTGTAGCAAGGTCGGTAAGTGAACGACTCGTCGGTGTCACAAGCCTGTTGCACTGGCTCTTTGACGAGCTCGCGCCAAAGGCCTAGATACTGGATCCTCTGCGTGTCGATATGGTACACAACCACTACCGAGGCAAGTACGAGGATGATTGCATTCTTGTGCGGGTGGAATCCCACAACCCTATATTCGCGACCCCAACACCGCGGCTCTAGCTGGGTAGCGCCTTCTATCGTGTCGATAAAGTTGTCCTCATCCGAGTTCCACGAATAGTCGGAGCCATCATTCCGGGCTCCCTCCTCTTCTTCGTCCTCGACGCCCCACACCTTTGGTCGTATTGTAAGGGACTGAATCATATGGTGGTGTTGCTTCAGGCTGGTGTCGTGTGCCAATGTCCAACCGAGTTGACCATTTGTCGATTCCGTTAGCGTCCATACTTTGAGCTGTAATTCCGTAACCGTTAATGTTGCATAATGGATCCCTCCATCGTAGCTTGCAATGACGGTCCGAGGCAGCTTGTAGATGAAATTTCGAGAGGTTTCCCCGGGGAGCATGATCATGTCGTACGTTCCCTTTGTGGGTCGTAGGATCATGAGGACGTCGTGGAGGCAATGCATATAGAGCGACCCGCGCCAGTATTCAGATGACAGCACCATTCCGTCATGGTTAGTACGCGGGGTGGCTACCACGTCATACAGGTGCCCTGGGGCATAGCAGCCGGGCAGGAACTATCGGTTCTCCCACCGCCCGGTGCATGACGAGTAAACTACCAGAGGCACCGCCTTTTCCTTGGGCACCTCGACCCCCTTCTCTCGTGGTTGCTCGAGCGACGGATGAAGAACCGGTCTTGCTAGCGCATCGTCACAAAGGAGGAACACATCGTATTCCAGCGACACGGCCGGATCAAAGGCGAGAGACATGGCAGCAATGCGACACCACCGCGGAGGGCTTGGCAGGCGAGCGTACCACCCGGTCGCCGGGTTGTACACTAGATACCATCCGCGGACGGTGTCCTCGGCAAGGACGAGGCCGTTGCAGGAGTGGCGGACGGTGGCCTTGTCCAGATAGGCAATGCGCGGGAAGGCAGCCTTCAGCGGGGCGAAGAAGGAACAATCGGCATAGTACCCGGTCTTGTTGAGGAAGAAGCCATGAAAGCCGCACCGGGGAAAGTGGGGCGGGCCGAGGAGGAGGTTGTCGTCGATGGTGGCCCGCCATGCGCGGCAGACGCGACGGCACCTCGCGAGGGTGCGTGGACTGAGGCGGCGGAGGATATTGAGGAGCACGTCATAGGGAAAGCAGAGGCCGTCACCGTCGCCGTCGGCGGCGTCCATCGCGGTCGGTCGAAGTGCTGCTCGTATTCGCGGCGCGGTCGTCTCCCTGCTTGATTGGTTGGGACTTGGGACTCGGTCCCGGTTTTATAGATGTGCGAGGAAGGAGGAGATGGATTTCCTTTTCTCCGGTGCCAACGTACGTAGCCTCCACGGAACCAGCGCTCGCCGTATTGTTGCAGTATCGTACTCGCAGATATTGTAACATTTTTAGTGCTCAAAGGGATAAATTGATTACTGCTTTAGCTCCTGACCTGATTAAGGATGGGTTGCGGTGTTGCAGTACAAGGATGATACAGTTTTGTGCTTTGAGCACAACACACAAGCGGCTGTTAACCTTAAGTTGCTCCTGTACATGTTTGAGCTAATGTCTGGGCTCAAGATTAAGGGCCAGTTCTTTTCGCCTCATAATTCTCCAGAATATGATTCCGGGATGCTGCCCACAGAATTGTCTGTTTAGTTCTTTTCTGTAATTCTAGACTGTAATTGTTCTATGAGTTGTGTGTTGAAATGTCTGTAACGCCCCTAGATTGAAGTGAGTGTAGAATTGGTAATGAAAACAAGACACCATGCAAATCTCATAAACTATATAATATTGCAATATAAAAGCGAGTTGCAAATATCATAAATTGCTCAATCATATAGAAGTACATCCTTTACATATTTTGCATACAATTTTGTTTGCCAAATGTTGCATACAAAAAATTTAAGTACATGTCATCTCATACATACAAATTAACATACATATATAGTACCAGAGAGATAAACAGGGAGAAGACAGGCAGTGGTCGTGGAGTTCACCAGCGAATGGAAGGGACGGCCGGCCGGCTGGGCGCCTCCTGCTGCCGGGCGGGGAGAAGAGAAGGTCGGGCAGGCGGGCGGCCGGTCGAGTCTTGCTGACGGGCACTTCCTGCTGCACGGCACTAAAGGGGGTCATCTCGGGCAGGGAGAAGTCGAGGAGGGGCGGCCTGGCGGGAAGGATTCGAGGAGGAGGTTCGGCGGGGTCAGGGTGTTGTAGCAGGGGGCTTCCGCTGGCGGATCTGACGACGCAAGAGAAGGTTGGGGACGAGGGAGTGGGAAAATGCAACGTTGCGTCAAGTTGTCGAGCCTTCGCACAGAGGTTCACCAGCGAGGGATGATTTGGGGCGGCCCGCCCACCGCTTCTGCCATCCCGGTTTTGCGAACCTTCTAGGAGGTTCCTGAACCGGTTTCTCCGGTTTTTTGGAACATTATAGAAGGTTCCTGAACCGTTTTTTGCTATCTCAATTTCTTTTTTTCTCCTCTTTTTTCTTCTTCTTTCTTTTTTTATTTCAAAAATATTCGTGTTTCTTGGAAATTCTTCACATATTTACAAAAAAGTTTGCATTTACAAAAATTTGGGAGTTTAAAAAATTGTTCAGGTTTTCAAATTTCTTTCGTAGTTTCAGAAAATGTTTGGGTTTTAAAAAAACCTTTTCTTTTTCTGTATTTCTGTTTCTTGACTTCATTTTTCCTTTTTCCTTGTAATTCATTTTTCTTCTCTTTCTTGTTCTTGCGAATTTCAAATTTTGTTCAAAAATTAAAAAAATGTTCCTGTTATTATATTTTGTCCACAAATTCAAAAAGCAATTCTCCATTTTTCATAAAAATATTCACATATTTAGAAAAAAAGTTCACCTTTCAAATATTTTCCATTTTTTATAAACAAATTCGCGTTTTCCAATTTTTTCAGGAGTTTGAAAAAGTGTTCCTCTTTCAAACTTCATTCAGAATTTTAAGAATGTTCGTGTTTTCCAATTTTGTTCGGTAGTTTCAAAAATTGTTTCCATTTTAAAATTTGTTCATAATTTTAAATATGTGTCTATTTCTAATTATTTTCGGAGTTTCAGAAAATGTCGCAAAATTTTCAAAATCTTTACATTTTCCGATTTTGTTCTGGAGTTTTCATTTTTTCCAATTTTTTAAAAATGTTCAGGTATCCAAAATTTGTTTTGGAATTTGAAAAATGTTCATCTTCTTTTTTCGGGTTTCTGCTTATTTTCTCCTGTTACTTTTTGTTTTTTAAGAATATTTCACAGTTTTAAAAATGTTAATGATTTCATAAAAACTGTTCATGTTTTCAATAAATGTTCGAAAATTTTAAAAACGTTTTTGTTTTCATATTTTGTTCTGAGTTTGAAAAAATGTTCTTGGTTCAAAAATTGTTCACAGATTCCAAAAATATTTGGGTTTCCAAATTTTTGTTCAGAGTTTCAAAAAATGTTACCTTTAACAAAAATTGTTCACATATTAAAAAATGTTTGTGATTTTCAAAAAGGTGTTCAATTTATGAAAAAATTGTTCGCATATTCAAAAAATGTTCGAGCTTTTTATTTTCCTTCTCAAATTTGAAAAGTGTTTGATTTTTTAAGAAAAATACTTTTTCAAAATAATGATCACGTTCGAAATTTGACAAAATGTTCGGATCTACATTACCTGTAGCTTCGCGCGCCATAGTAAACCAAGAAAGCTTATCTATCCCGTTGGCTAGATTCACGCGAGAGCAATGCGTGGTTCCTTGTTGGATGCCTCCCTCGAGCAGTATTTTTTGGGATTTTTCACTGTGTTACGCTAATTGGCCGGCCCAGCTGGAGTCGCGCCTATGCGTCTGCTCGGCAATTCGCCGCAACGAGCGGCGCATAGCAATTCGCCACCGGCGGATCTGACGACGCAAGAGAAGGTTGGGGACGAGGGAGTGTGGGGGTGGAGGAATCCACTCGATACAGATCCAGGCTTTCGGGCCTTCGCTCGGTCGGGCTGCCCAGTGGCATTCTGCCCGTAAATAAGGTGTCAAATAGGGGTATTAGTTCAAAGTGAACCGTTTTATTTTGAGGGACTGGCTAGAATTTCGAGAATTGCCAAGTTTCAGTGATTCTATATTGCACTGCAATTCTGTGATGATTTTGGATGATTCCTGGGGCAGAGCCGAGTTCTTTTGTCATTTTGATACTCCGGGCAGTAATTCCTCAAAATCGAGCAAAAAGAACTGACCCTAACTACCAGAAAAGTGAGATCATGTGTGGGGGGCGGGGGGGAGGGGATGATAGAATTTTAGACTTTTATGCAGACTTATTTAATTGCCAAACTGTACACTTTCCTATGCGATATCTAGGGGTGCCATTCAGCTACACCACCTTGAGATGTCTGGAATGGGTATTTGTAGATGAAAAATTCATGAAAAGATGCGAATCCCAGATAGGTTGTGCTGCATCTTCGGGTGGTAGACTCACCCTGTTAAATTCTTCCATCTCCAGTATTGTCTACTACTATATGGCAATGTTTCTCCTACCCAAAACCATCATTGAGAAATTAGACAAACGTAGGCGTGGTTTCTTCTGGAAGTGCAGAAGGGCGTAGAAGATACCACATAGTTCGCTGGAACCGGGTATGCCGCTCACATAACAAAGGTGGCCTAAGTGGTGGTGGAAGCTTGACACACAACAAGGGCTGTGGCAAGATGTCATCAAAGCTTGACCCAGAAACCATGGTTTCTAGAAAGTAGGCGTGTTGGATCAACGAAGAATCACATACGATTTCGGCCAGTGAACTGTGTCCGTTAGGCCACCTTGCACAAATGTTTTCACATAAAAAATCATGTGTGATATACATACGAACGAAAACGTTTTTCTGGGATTCACTGTGTGTGATGTATATACGAACGGAAACGATTGGTCTCCGATGCCTCGCACGATCGCACATGAGATCATTTTGCGCAGCGTGTGTGACCGGAGGGCCTATCCCCGACGGTTTCTGAGTCGTGTGGGAAGGACCCCCTTGCCGCACACACTGACGAGGCGACGGTTTAAAAGTCCGTCGCGGAAAGGGGGTAAAAACCGTTCGTATAGGATGTCTCTGCAGCAGTGACTTATCTCTACTTTACTCCATCATCATCTACTTTTTGAGAAAATTTCAACGCAGCTCACAAGTAGCACAGGGTAACAATGAGAGACACCGAAGTTTACTATCAAGGTTTGCACATGGTCATTTGACTTAGGGGCTGTTTGATTGGTGACCTGAGCACCCTGCCTGAGAAAAATGGACGCCTGATAGTTGCCGGAGGTTCTCGTGACTTTTGCCTGCTGTGGCAGCCTTCGCAAGGTAGTGTTTGGTTCATCCCTTGAGCCGGAGAAATAAAATAATAATATCACACAGCATGCAGTACACGCATGAGCGCGTTGATTGCTCCTGCCTGAGTCAGGCCTCCGATTTTGGTGGCCTGAGTCCGGCTAGTTAGCTGCCGGGTGAGCTCAGGTCAGGCTGCTGAAAAATTGGTCAGGCACCAACCAAACAAGTCGTAGGCCAGTGTCCGGCTTGCTCCCGGCTAGGCAGATTTCTCTCAGGGTAGCAACCAAACAACCCCTTATAGCACATTAATTGTGCAGTTGTAGAAACAAAATCTAATATTTAGGTCTTGCATTTAGGTACTGGTGTTAGAGGTTTTGACCCACTTTTCATATGAAAAAATGATATGTCGATGAATATCAGCCAAGTGAAGAAACTCAAGAAGATTGTTAGGATAAATAAACTAGCAGGAAAAACAGTAAACTCTTTGTTTCGACAATGAAGAAGACATCAGACAACTATAAGATGGTACAAACTGTCTTACCATGTATTCTTTTTATGCACCCCATTTCAATATTTAGAAATCATAGTTATTGTTTTTCGTGGAAAACTTTCGATCTATTCATCTTCAATCATGGAAATACAACGACACCAAAAATAATAAAAATTACATCAAGATACATAGACCACCTAGCGACGACTACAAGCACTGAAGCGATCTGAAGGAGCGCCGCCATCATGCACTTCCCTCGCCGGAGCCGGACAAAACTTGTTGTAGTAGACAGTCGGAAGTCGGAAGTGCTAATGCCCCATAGGACCAACGCACCAAAACAGCAACCTCCACTGATGAAGAGATGCTTAGATCGGAAGGAACCCACCTGAAGACACATGAACAAAGACGAACAAAGACCGGATCCGAGCGGATCCACCAAAGAGAACTACCGACCAAATCCAGCGAGATCAGCCGGAGACGCACCTCACACGCCCTCCGATGATGCTAGATGCACCATCGGGAGGAGGGTTAGGCGGGGAGAACCTTGTTCCATTTTCAAGAAGCCGACGCCATCTCATCTTCCTAAGCAGGACACAAACTCCAATAAAACTTGAAGAAGCACCTAAAAACAGAGCCCTCCCGCCGGCAAGGGCCGATATCCACCTCGCACCCATAGCCCTAAAGCCACAGGTGACGTGGCAGATCCACAGCAGCGCTGATGGGAGGCAGAAACCCTAGCCGCCTTTTCTTGGAGTAGAGACAAGGGAATTCAGTCATTTCCAAAGCAGTTCACCGATGGTTACCACTCAAACCACCTGTATGCTTAGAAGACAAAGAAAGTCTTCATACAATACCCATATCATAATATTGAACTATTCCTCCAGAGGGCCAAGGATGGGCGGATGATCATCACATGTCCTGGACTAAAGTTGCAAGGACCTTCAACCTCGCCGAAGGCTCAATACTTGCCTTCCGCTTCAACAGTTTGCTAGGTGAGATTCATCTCTCTATTTACCAACTATGTGCCATTTTTCAAAGGTTTTACATGTTACATATGAAATTGGTGCTTGTGTATTCTGGTGTGGTGAACTAGCTATATGGTTTTCTGGTGCCATTTGATAATTTTTTGAGCAAAGATAGCTAGGCTTTATTCATACGAAACAATGTTTACAGGTATTACAAGAGTATCATGTGGATTGCCTAACCATATATGTCTTCCCGGGGAAAGGGAGACACCATACCTAGCTATCTTATGAGCATCGAAATTAGATGCTCGAAATTCATGAACAGAAGTACAAGAACTAAAAGTTTTCTCCATCTGCTTAACTTTTTTTATGATCCCCCATATGATCCAGCATTGTTGTTGTGAATGCCATTGAACACTTATATGCTATCAGATGCAATATAGAGATGGCTCATTCCAAGATCTTCAGCCAACGAGAGAGAGAGCCTCTCTGCAGGCTATAGCTTCCAGCGATGAATGATCGATCGACCCATGAACTACCAATAACGAGGAGCCTAAATATGTGCCGTCCCTATCACGACAAACCGCTGCAGCAGAGCCAACATTATGATCCACAAAAATGCCCGCGTCAACGTTCATCTTGATGCACCCCATAGGTGGGGGTAGCCATTTGTTCCTGCTCACCACCGGTGCTATAGGAACTCGTGCTTTAGGTGGGGTGATCTGATCAAGCTCCGATATGAACCTGTTAATGAACAAATGAGTAGAGAGGGGACTCTAGTGAATGCCCTCGTGAATTTACTTTCTTCTTGCCGTCCATATTACTCATAAGGTTACTGACATCCTTGTAAGTTCATCATTCATAACACTTCTATCGTAGAAAACAACCAGATTCTCGCCATTGGCTCGGTTGTGGCAATCATATGCTCCAACAGAATGGGGTCCATGAGCGCCCACACACACCTTGCCATAGTACATTCAACCAGGTTGTGCCTCCATGAGTCATGCATGCCACAAACGCAACACTGATCTCCCACCGACTTGTTTCTATGCTTTCGTACATCCTCTATAGGGAGAGAATGTTGGGCTAGCCTCCGCAAGAACATTTACTTTGCTGGAACTGCAACCTTCCACAAAGTGGCCCATGATTTTTCCATAACAGAAGTATTAGAACCACCAGCTCTCTCCTCGAACCAATCCTCTCTTTGCTTCTTTGTTTCAACTATCATCCTGTATGCCGACCGCACCGTAGACCTTCTGGATGTTTCAAAGTTCCAAGACCAGAAATTGTCAATATTCCGTGTACAGATAGGTACTTGTAAAATAGCTTCTGCATCATAAGGGAGAAATACTTGTCCAATCAGTTCGCAGCCCCAATGAGCCTCCATGGGAATCATCAGCTCCGACACCACCTAAGGTGTATCGGCAACCAATAAAACCATCGGCCGCATATTCTCCGGTCGTGGTATCCAGTTTGTATTCCAGATTTGAGTGCTAATCCCGTTACCTATTCTTTTTATAAGACCTTGCTTCATCCCGTCTCGTCCTTTCACAAGAGAATGCCAGATCTGGGATGGATGTGTTCCAATAGCTGCATCCAGAAAATTATCATTGGGAAAATAAACTGTGCCATTTGATGGATATGAAATATATAATGTGTTCGATATGAAATCCTGCGAACATTTGTTCGATATGAAAAGTTAATTGCTTATTATAGAATTAAAAATAGTGGGCTCACTAGTGCAGAACCGGGTTATAGCACCGGTTCTAAAGGCCCTTACGAACCGGTGCTATAACCCGGTTCTGCACGAACCGCCGTTAAAGGGCCACCACGTGGCACGAGCTAGCGCCGGGGGCGGGGAGCACTTTAGTACCGGTTGGTAACACCAACCGGTACTAAAATGTTGGGGGGGGGGGGGTTGGATTCATGATTTCTTTTTCTTTAATTTTGTGTTTTCCATTTATTTATTTTTCATTTGCTGATATTTTACGATACTACATATTGTACACGTTATGCATATATTGCCTTGGTGCCTTCGGAGCACGATGACAATTGGGAGTGGTTCATGGGGGCGGTAGCGGGTAATAGTATTCTCCTTTGGGATCTATGACCTGGTCGAGCAAAAATCCCGCTATTTCCTCCTGAAGTGCTCGTATGCGCTCCGTTGATAGGAGCTTCTCCCGCACGTTTTTGAACTGTTAAGAAGGAGATCAATATGCATGTGTATTAGTTGTGTGACTAATATCGATAACCATGTAAAAATTGTGAATAGTGTTCTGTCAAACGTACCCATTGCTGTCTATCAGATTTGCTCCTTTCGGACGCCATCATGCGAATATTCTCGCAAACGTAGTATGCACACACTTCAGTCCCCGGCGCCTGCTTCAGGGCCTTTACGAGAATAGAATTTAATCAGGTAATAATTAATCAAGCATAATAATTAATTAATGGTATTGAAACAAGAATTAAAGAGATGGTAGCTAGCTAGTACTACTTAATTACTTACCTTGGGTCGATACCAAAACAGTTTTTGTCGCCATTTGCCTGGAGTTACCTTGATGAACTTTGCCCAAGCCCTGCCCGCCGGCAAAGAAAATGAATAAGGGTTATTAAATAGTTGATATCGGGAAAATGACGAACTAAATAGGCCGAGATATAGTTAATAATGATTGAAATTACCTGTCGACTATCCCCTTCAAGATGGTGAAGTCACTTTCTTTTTCAAGTAGTGAGTCCAGTACTTCAACTGTTTCTTCTTCAACTTTAATGATTAACAAGATCCAGTGGTAACTGCATGCGCACACGTTTGCATGTCTTAATTAAGCGGGCATGTGCATAACACTAATCAACATCTAGCTAGCTAGTAAGCAAAAACAGAATTTGTAGTACAAGACAGTGTGACTCACAGGAAGTTGTAAGGAAGTAGTATATCTTCATTGGTATTGAGGCGCTTCAAGAACTCTAGCATTTTATTCTCTACATCTGCTTTACACCATTCCAATTTCCATGTGTGTTCATTAATGGTATTTGGGTCAATGAACCCAATGCCATAGCGTCCAGCTTTTTTCATTTCATACATCTTCATCCTGCATAATACCACAGAAAAGAATATATAGTGAGGATAGTTACAGGTAATGATCGATCAATGAGCACTACAACTAGCTTGAGACTTAAATTATAGAAAGAAATCACTTACAGACAATAGCAACTGACGATAGATTTGTCGAGTGCTTCTTAATTGAATAACTAAAATAGTTCTGAATACTCAATGGACAGAGCTTTCTTATGGAAGTAATGCTCTTCCTTGACTTGCACTATGAGGGACTCTCGATTGGAACTCTTGGTAATTTTCATGTACCAATCATGCAATTCATACATTCTCGTTGGGAGGTTCTTGACGTTCTCGGGCTCGACCAAAGGTTCGCCGCGGACATATTTCCGTTTTATTTCTCGGCTTCTAAGCGGAGACATGGGCTTGATCTCGAGGAGTTGTCCAACAATGATATTGAGCATTTCAGCCTGCATTATATGCTCCTCGGCTATTACCAGATTGCCCAGCTGGGGAATGGTTTTCCCACATATATATAGGGGATCGATTGGCACAACAAGCGGGGGGATCGATTGCGCCGCCTGTTCTCCCAGCTGGGGAACGGTTTTCCCGCATTTTTTGCCAGCTGCTTGGCTCGAGCTCGACTCCTTCTGTACTCGTGCTCGATGTGCCTTCCTGATTTGGCACTCATAGTCTGAGTCAACAGGCTTGGGAGCTGGTGGTCTAGCCATACGAATAAAGAGGTCAATCTTTTCCCCAGGCACTTTCTCCCTTGGCGGCGGTGCCGGTTTCGGTCCAAAATGGGCGTCCACTTGGGCCTTCACTATGGCTTCATTTTGCTCCTCGGTCATGTCGTAAGGCCTCTGAGGAAGAGGAGTGAGGCTTGGACCATATTTATATCGCTTGCCTCCGCCTGTACCTCCTGTACTACCTCGACTCGTACCGCTACGCACCATAGCTGCGTCGGCTCTCTTCCGCGATTGCTGAGGCAGCGGAGACGGCTGACGTGGCTTAGTTGGAGCAGGAGGAGTGGCCTGACGCTATGCCGGACTTGAAGCAGGAGGAGTGGCCTCACGCGGTGTCGGACTTGAAGCAGGAGGAGTGGCCTTACGCTGTGCCAGACTTGAAGCAGGAGTGGCTCACGCGGTGTCGGACTTGAAGCAGGAGGAGTGGCCTCACACTGTGCTGGACTTGAAGCAGGAGGAGTGGCCTGCTGCTGTGCCGGACTTGGAGGAGGAGGAGTGGCCTCACATCAAGGAGGAGTCGGATGACGACGCGGTGTCGGTGGCCTTCGAAAGATGATGCAATCCTTTCTCCATAGGATGATATGATGTATCGCCTCTCCCCGTGTGTGCTCCTCGTCACCTCCAGGAATGTCAAGCTCTAGCCCCGAATATTGGTCCACCACCTCATCAACCACGACACGAGCATAGCCGGCTAGAATCGGGTTGCATCGGGGTGATTTGTATAAGCAATGGCGTCCGCCACCTTCATGGATATGTTCTTCATTTTGAAGTGTAGCTCACAGTTAGTGTTCTCCATGATGTCATCCACAGGGTAACTATCCAGCAGTGTGTCGCCCGGGACGGAACCAACGCTGCTTCTCGGCATGGATGGGACGGTGCTATCCAATGCTGGATCATCCGCTAGCTGCTGCCGCTGCTGAGACCCCCTTTCCTGGCTAAGTGAGTCGATCTGCTGCTGCTGCCGCTGGAATTTGAGTGCCAAGTCCGCGTGCGCTGATTCTAGGCCTTGAAGGCGCTCTGCTTCCTGCTTCCTCTGCTCGTCCTCCAGCTTCCTCTTCTTCTCCTCCTCCATCTTCCTTCTTGCACGGCTTCTATAGTCGGCGTTCCAGTCCGAAAAGCCCTCATACCACGGAACAACGCCCTTGCCTCGTGTTCTTCCCGGGTGTTCAGGATTTCCCAGGGCGCGCGTAAGCTCGTCGTTCTCTCTGTTGGGTGTGAACACCCCCATTCGAGCATCTTCTATTGCTTGAAGTAACTTATCTTCGGCTCCTTTTAGACTTGCCTTCTTCGAAACCAGGCCTGTCTTCGGGTCCAACGCCCCCATGCGCATAGAACCAAGTTCTGCACCTGGGGGGCCAGCTCCTAGTAACTGGAGTGACCTTTGCATCCAGCATCTCTTGCTCAGACTTATCCCACTTAGGCATTACCACCGTGTAGCCACCTGGCCCCAGCCTATGGAACTGATTCTTTTTTGCGGCATTGGCCTTGTTTTTTTCTCGACCGTTCCTTAGATAATTCTGATTCCTTGAATTTCACGAAAGCGGGCCAGTGTTCTCTTTGCTTCTCCAGTGTTCCCTTGAATTCTGGAGTCTTCTTTCCTCCTTCGACGTAGTTGGCCCATAAAGTTTTCTTGTGGGTGTTGAATGCAATTGCCATCTTCCTAAGAGTAGCGTCCTTAACTTTCTGCACATCTGCATCAGTGAAATGATCTGGTAGGGTGAAATGTTCCATGAGAGATTCCCAAAGCATTTTTTTGCTCTGTCATCGATGGAAGTAAGATCTGGACGTTTCTTTGTTGGCTCTTTCCATTCTTGAATGGAGATAGGGAGTTGGTCCCTCACAAGAACTCCGCATTGACGAATGAACTTGTTCGCAATGTTCTTAGGCATGCTTGGTTCGTCATTAGCTTTGATGGCATCGATGTTGTACTTTACACCCTCCTTCAACTTTTTGCCCGGGCCTCGCTTTGTCCTGCTGCCTGTAGAAGCAGATTTGCTCGATCCGGAGGGCTGAAAGAAGAAAGATCGATTCGTTAATATATCTTCAAATAAATAAAATATGTGATGATCACCAGATGCCTTCTTATATAAATATACCTCGCCGGTCTCTGTTATTTCAAGATCAACATTGTCGGTGTCATAATCATAATCATAGTTCATGACTTCATCAATTCGGTCATCGCGATCGAATATCATATCATCACCCTCCCCGGTATTGTTCAGATATTCGGAGCCGTCATAGTCTTCATTCTGATCATCTGGCCCGCGGGCTGCGTATGATCTCGAACAGGGTCTCTTCTCCCTCTCTGCCGGTATTGTCCGCCATAGCTTTTATTTAACTAATCCAGAAGAAATATAAAACAATTTAGTATTCAAATTACAATGCATGGATGCAATCAATAAGGAAAAACTGAATCATAGTACATAATATGCATCGTCTCGAATAATATATAATCTTGAATACATCGTCTCGAATAATATATAATCTCGAATACATCGTCTCTAATAATATATATAATCTCGAATACATCATCTCAAATATTATATATCGAATACATCACTAGCTAGCTATCTAATAAAGATCGAATACTACAGAAGAATCTAGGCCACTCGCGGTTCCTGAGGCGCGGGCGGTGGACACCCAAAGAGAAGGAACCATCACAGGATCATATCTCCGGTCATCTGCCCAAAGAACCTGCCAGATATTGGAGAACCTGATGTCCATAGACGCCATGTAGCGACGGACGTGCTCGTCCTCCTCCCTGACACGGCGACGCACCACCTCCGGCGGGGTCAGCTCCCTCTGCACCGAATGTGGCCCACGCGAACGCCACCAAAGGAGATCAGGGTCGACGACGGGACCCGTGTTGGGTAACGTAGCAATAATTCAAAATTTTCCTATGTGTCAGCAAGATCAATCTAGGAGATGCTAGCAACGAGAGAGAGGGAGTGCATCTTCATACCCTTGAAGATCGCTAAGCGGAAGCGTTACAAGAACGCGGTTGATGGAGTCGTACTCGCGGCGATTCAAATCGCGGAAGATCCGATCTAGCGCCGAACGGACGGCGCCTCCGTGTTCAACACACGTACAGCCCGGAGACGTCTCCTTCTTCTTGATCCAGCAAGGGGAGAGGAGAAGTTGAGGGAGAACTCCAGCAGCACGACGGCGTGGTGGCAATGGAGCTCGTGGTTCTCCGGCAGGGCTTCGCCAAGCACTACGGAGGAGGAGGAGATGTATGAGGAGGAAGGGGCTGCGCCAAGGGAAGGGTGTGGCTGCCCTCCCACCCCCTCACTATATATAGGGGGAAGGGGAGAGGGGGCCGGCCCCTCTAGATGGATCTAGAGGAGGAGGCGGCGGCCAGGGGAAACCCTAGATGGGTTTGGGCGCCCCCACCCCCTAGGAAACTTGCCCCCCAAGCCGGGAGGGGCGGCTGCCCTAGGGTTGGCGCCCCCACCTCTCCTGGTTACGTGAGAGGGGTTGGGAGGGGCGCACAGCCCGTTAGTGGGCTGGTTTGCCCCTTCCCCTTGGCGCATAAGGCCCCCAACGCTTGCCGGGGCCTCCGAAACCCCTTTCGGACATGCTGGCCATAGCCTGGTAACCCCGGAACAATTCCGGACTCCAATACCTTTCGTCCAATATACCGATCTTCACCTCCGGACCATTCCGGAGCTCCTCGTCATGTCCAGGATCTCATCCGGGACTCCGAAGAACCTTCGGTAACCACATACTATTTCCCATAACAACTCTAGCGTCACCGAACCTTAAGTGTGTAGACCCTACGGGTTCGAGAACCATGCAGACATGACTGAGACACCTCTCCGGCCAATAACCAATAGCGGGATCTGGATACCCATATTGGCTCCCACATGTTCCACGATGATCTCATCGGATGAACCACGATGTCGGGGATTCAATCAATCCCGTATACAATTCCCTTTGTCCATCGGTATGTTACTTGCCCGAGATTCGATCGTCGGTATCCCAATACCTCGTTCAATCTCGTTACCGGCAAGTCTCTTTACTCGTTCCGTAACGCATGATCCCGTGGCTAACTCGTTAGTCACATTGAGCTCATTATGATGATGCATTACCGAGTGGGCCTAGAGATACCTCTCCGTCATACGGAGTGACAAATCCCAGTCTCGATTCGTGCCAACCCAACAGACATTTTCAGGGATACCTGTAGTACACCTTTATAGCCACCCAGTTACGTTGTGACGTTTGGTACACCCAAAGCATTCCTACAGTATCCGGGAGTTGCACAATCTCATGGTCTAAGGAAACGATACTTGACATTAGAAAAGCTCTTGCAAACGAACTACACGATCTTGTGCTGTGCTTAGGATTGGGTCTTGTCCATCACATCATTCTCCTAATGATGTGATCCCGTTATCAATGACATCCAATGTCCATGGTCAGGAAACCATAACCATCTATTGATCAACGAGCTAGTCAACTAGAGGCTTACTAGGGACATGTTGTGGTCTATGTATTCACACATGTATTACGGTTTCCAGGTAATACAATTATAGCATGAACAATAGACAATTATCATGAACAAGGAAATATAATAATAACCATTTTATTATTGCCTCTAGGGCATATTTCCAACAGTCTCCCAGTTGCACTAGAATCAATAATCTAGTTCACATCACTATGTGATTGTAATGAATCCAACACCCATGGGGTTTGTTCATATCTTGCTTGTGAGAGAGGTTATTAGTCAACGGGTCTGAACCTTTCAGATCCGTGTGTGCTTTACGAATCTCTATGTCATCTTGTAGATGCAGCTACCACGCGCTACTTGGAGCTATTCCAAATAACTGCTCTACTATACGAATCCGGTTTAGTACTCAGAGTCATCCGAATTAGTGTCAAAGTTTGCATCGACGAAACCCTTTACGACGAACTCTTTTACCACCTCCATAATCGAGAAAATTCCTTAGTCCACTAGTTACTAAGGATAAGTTCGACCGCTGTCATGTGATCCATTCCTGGATCACTCTTGTACCCCTTGACTAATTCATGGCAAGGCACACTTCAGGTGCGGTACACAGCATAGCATACTTTAGAGCCTACGTCTAAAGCATAGGGGACGACCTTCGTCCTTTCTCTCTCTTCTGCCATGGTCAGGTCTTGAGTCTTACTCAATACTCACACCTTGTAACACAGCCAAGAACTGACCTATTTTGATCTCCTTCAAAATCTTGTCACGGTATGTATTCATTTGAAAGTATTATTAAGCGTTTTTGATCTGTCCTTATAGATCTTGATGCTCAATGTTCAAGTAGCTTAATCTAGGTTTTCCATTGAAAAACACTTTTCAAATAACCCTGTATGCTTTCCAGAAATTCTACATCATTTCTGATCAACAATATGTTAACAACATATACTCATCAAAAATTCTATAGTGCTCCCACTCACTTCTTTGGAAATACAAGTTTCTCATAAACTTTGTATAAACCCAAAATCTTTGATCATCTCATCAAAGCGTACATTCCAACTCCGAGATGCTTACTCCAGTCCTTAGAAGGATTGCTGGAGCTTTGCATACTTGTTAGCATCTTTCAGGATTGACAAAACCTTCTGGTTGTATCACATACAACCTTTCCTCAAGAAAATCGTCGAGGAAACAATGTTTTTTGACATCCTATCTGCAAGATTTCATAAATAATGCAGTAACTGCTAATATAATTCCAACGGACTCTTAGCATCGCTACGATTGAGAAAATCTCATCGTAGTCAACTCCTTGAACTTGTCAGAAAACATTTTAACGACAAGTCGAGCTTTCTTAATGGTGACACTTACCATCATTGTCCGTCTTCATTTTAAAATCCATCTGCACCCAACAGCCTTACGACCATCAAGTAGTTCTTCCAAAATCTATACTTTGTTTTTATACATGGATCCTCTCTCGGATTTTATGGCCTCGAGCCATTCGTCGGAATCTGGGCCCACCATCATTTCTCCATAGCTCGTAGGTTCATTGTTGTCTAGCAACATGACTTCCAAGACAGGATTACGTACCACTCTGAAGTAGTACGCATCCTTGTCGTCCTACGAGGTTTGGTAGTGACTTGATCCGAAGTTTCATGATCACTATCATAAGCTTCCACTTCAATTGGTGTAGGTGCCACAGGAACAACTTCTTGTGCCCTGCTACACACTAGTTGAAGTGATAGTTCAATAACCTCATCAAGTCTCCAGCATCCTCCCACTCAATTCTTTTGAGAGAAACTTTTCCTCGAGAAAGGACCCGTTTCTAGAAACAATCACTTTTGCTTCCAGATCTGAAATAGGAGGTATACCCAACTGTTTTGGGTATTCTATGAAGATGCATTTATCCGCTTTGGGTTCGAGCTTATCAGCCTGAAACTTTTTCACATAAGCGTCGCAGCCCCAAACTTTTAAGAAACGACAACTTAGGTTTCTCTAAACCATAGTTCATACGGTGTCGTCTCAACGGAATTGCGTGGTGCCCTATTTAAAGTGAATGTGGTTGTCTCTAATGCCTAACCCATAAACGATAGTGGTAATTCGATAAGAGACATCATGGTATGCACCATATCCAATAGGGTGCAGTTATGATGTTCGGACACACCATCACACTATGGTGTTCCAGGCGGTATTAGTTGTGAAACAATTTCCACAATGTCTTAATTGTGTGCCAAACTCGTAACTCAGATATCTCTATGATCATATCATAGACATTTTATCCTCTTGTCACGACGATCTTCAACTTCACTCTGAAATTACTTGAACCTTTCAATAATTCAGACTTGTGTTTCATCAAGTAAATATTCTTAGCATCTACTCAAATCATCTGTGAAGTAAGAACATAACGATATCCACTGCGTGCCTCAGCACTCATTGGACTGCACACATCAAATGTATTACTTCCAACAAGTTGCTCTCTTGTTTCATCTTACTGAAAACGAGGCCTTTCAGTCATCTTGCCCATGTGGTATGATTTGCATGTCTCAAGTGATTCAAAATCAAGCGAGTCCAAACGATCCATCTGTATGGAGTTTCTTCATGCATATCTACCAATAGACATGGTTCGCATGTCTCAATCTTTTCAAAAATGAGTGAGTCCAAAGATCCATCAACATGGAGCTTCTTCATGCGTTTTATACCAATATGACTCAAATGGCAGTGCCACAAGTATGTGGTACTATCATTACTATCTTATATCTTTTGGCATGAACATGTGTATCACTACGATCGAGATTCAATAAACCATTCATTTTAGGTGCAAGACCATTGAAGGTATTACTCAAATAAACAGAGTAACCATTATTCTCCTTAAATGAATTACCGTATTGCGATAAACATAATCCAATCATGTCTATGCTCAACGCAAACACCAAATAACAATTATTTAGGTTTAACACCAATCTCGATGGTAGAGGGAGCGTGCGATGTTTGATCACATCAACCTTGGAAACACTTCCAACACATATCGTCATCTCACCTTTAGCTAGTCTCCGTTTATTCCGTAGCCTTTTATTTCGAGTTACCAACACTTAGCAACCAAACCGGTATCTAATACCCTGGTGCTACTAGGAGTACTAGTAAAGTACACATTAATATAATGTATATCCAATATACTTCTGTCGACCTTGCCTGCCTTCTCATCTACCAAGTATCTAGGGTAGTTCTGCTTCAGTGACCGTTCCCCTCATTACAGAAGCACTTAGTCTCGGGTTTGGGTTCAACCTTGGGTTTCTTCACTAGAGCAGCAACTGATTTGCCGTTTCATGAAGTATCCCTTCTTTCCCTTGCCCTTCTTGAAACTAGTGGTTTTACTAACCATCAACAATTGATGCTCCTACTTGATTTCTACTTTCGCGGTGTCAAACATCGCGAGTTGCTCAAGGATCATCATGTCTGTCCCTGATATGTTATAGTTCATCACGAAGCTCTAATAGCTTGGTGGCAGTGACTATGGAGAACCATCACTATCTCATCTGGAAGATTAACTCCCACTCGATTCAAGCGATTGTAGTACTCAGACAATCTGAGCACATGCTCAACGATTGAGCTTTTCTCCCTTAGTTTGCAGGCTTAAGAAACTTGTCAGAGGTCTCATACCTTTTGACGTGGGCACTAGTCTGAAATCCCAATTTCAGTCTTTGGAACATCTCATATGTTCTGCGACGTTTCAAAAACGTCTTTGGCACCTCAATTCTACACCGTTAGCATTACGCACTGAACTATCACGTAGTCATCAAAACGTGTATGTCAGATGTTCGCAACATCCACAGACGACGCTCGAGGTTCAGCACACCGAGCGGTGCATTAAGGACATAAGCCTTCTGCGCAGCAATGAGGATAATCCTCAGTTTACGGACCCAGTCCGCATAATTTCTACTATCAACTTTCAACTAAATTTTCTCTAGGAACATATCTTAAACAGTAGAACCAAAGCGTAAGCTATGACATAATTTGCAAAGACCTTTTGACTATGTTCATGATAATTAAGTTCATCTGATTATTTAATGAACTCCCACTTAGATAGACATCCCTCTAGTCATCTAAGTGATACATGATCCGAGTCAACTAGGCCGTGTCCGATCATCACGTGAGACGGACTAGTCATCATCGGTGAACATCTTCATGTTGATCGTATCTACTATACGACTCATGTTCGACCTTTCGGTCTCTTGTGTTCCGAGGCCATGTCTGTACATGCTAGGCTCGTCAAGTCAATCTAAGTGTTTCACATGTGTAAATCTGGCTTACACCCATTGTATGCGAACGTTAGAATCTATCACACCCGATCATCACGTGGTGCTTCGAAACAACGAACCTTCGCAACGGTGCACAGTTAGGGGGAACACATCTCTTGAAATTTTAGTGAGGGATCATCTTATTTATGCTACCGTCGTTCTAAGCAAATAAGATGTAAACATGACAAAGATCACATGCAAATCATAAAGTGACATGATATGGCCAGTATCATCTTGCACCTTTTGATCTCCATCTTCGAGGCGCGGCATGATCACCTTCGTCACCGGCATGACACCATGATCTCCATCATCATGATCTCCATCATCGTGTCTTCATGAAGTTGTCTTGCCAACTATTACTTCTACTACTATGGCTAACGGTTAGCAATAAAGTAAAGTAATTACATGGCGTTTTTCATTGACACGCAGGTCATACAATAAATTAAGACAACTCCTATGGCTCCTGCCGGTTGTCATACTCATCGACATGCAAGTCGTGATTCCTATGACAAGAACATGATCATTCTCATACATCACATATATATAATTCATCACATCCTTTTGGCCATATCACATCACATAGCATACCCTGGAAAAACAAGTTAGACGTCCTCTAATTGTTGTTGCATGTTTTACGTGGCTGCTATGGGTTTCTAGCAAGAACGTTTCTTACCTACGCAAAAGCCACAACGATGATATGCCAATTGCTATTTACCCTTCATAAGGACCCTCTTCATCGAATCCGATCCGACTAAAGTGGGAGAGACAGACACCCGCTAGCCACCTTATGCATCAAGTGCATGTCAGTCGGTGGAACCTGTCTCACGTAAGAGTACGTGTAAGGTCGGTCCGGGCCGCTTCATCCCACAATGCCGCCGAATCAAGATAAGACTAGTAACGTAAGCAAATTGAACAAATCATCGCCCACAACTACTTTGTGTTCTACTCGTGCATAGAATCTACGCATAGACCTAGCTCATGATGCCACTGTTGGGTAACGTAGCAATAATTCAAAATTTTCCTACGTGTCACCAAGATCAATCTAGGAGATGCTAGCAACGAGAGAGAGGGAGTGCATCTTCATACCCTTGAAGATCGCTAAGCGGAAGCGTTACAAGAACGTGGTTGATGGAGTCGTACTCGCGGCGATTCAAATCGCGGAAGATCCGATCTAGCGCCGAATGGACGGCGCCTCCGCGTTCAACACACGTACAGCCCGGGGACGTCTCCTCCTTCTTGATCCAGCAAGGGGAGAGGAGAAGTTGAGGGAGAACTCCAGCAGCACGACGGCGTGGTGGCAATGGAGCTCGTGGTTCTCCGGCAGGGCTTCGCCAAGCACTACGGAGGAGGAGGAGATGTATGAGAAGGAAGGGGCTGCGCCAAGGGAAGGGTGTGGCTGCCCTCCCACCCCCTCACTATATATAGGGGAAGGGTAGAGGGGGCCGGCTCCTCTAGATGGATCTAGAGGAGGAGGCGGCGGCCAGGGGAAACCCTAGATGGGTTTGGGCGCCCCCACCCCCGAGGAAACTTGCCCCCCAAGCCGGGAGGGGCGGCTGCCCTAGGGGTGGCGCCCCCACCTCTCCTAGTTACGTGAGAGGGGTTGGGAGGGGCGCACAGCCCCTTAGTGGGCTGGCTTGCCCCTTTCCCTTGGCCCATAAGCCCCCCAACGCTTGTCGGGGCCTCCGAAACCCCTTTCCATGCTGGCCATTGCCTGGAACCCCCGGAACAATTCTGGACTCCAATACCCTTCGTCCAATATACCGATCTTCACCTCCAGACCATTCCGGAGCTCCTCGCCATGTCCGGGATCTCATCCGGGACCCCGAACAACCTTCGGTAACCACATACTATTTCCCATAACAACTCTAGCGTCACCGAACCTTAAGTGTGTAGACCCTACGGGTTCGAGAACCATGCAGACATGACCGAGACACCTCTCCGGCCAATAACCAATAGCGGGATCTGGATACCCATATTGGCTCCTACATGTTCCACGATGATCTCATCGGATGAACCATGATGTCGGGGATTCAATCAATCCCGTATACAATTCCCTTTGTCTATCAGTATGTTACTTGCCCGAGATTCGATCGTCGGTATCCCAATACCTCGTTCAATCTCGTTACCGGCAAGTCTCTTTACTCATTCCGTAACGCATGATCCCGTGGCTAACTCATTAGTCACATTGAGCTCATTATGATGATGCATTACCGAGTGGGCCTAGAGATACCTCTCCGTCATACGGAGTGACAAATCCCAGTCTCGATTCGTGCCAACCCAATAGACACTTTAGGAGATACCTGTAGTGCACCTTTATAGCCACCCAGTTACGTTGTGACGTTTGGTACACCCAAAGCATTCCTAAAGTATCCGGGAGTTGCACAATCTCATGGTCTAAGGAAACGATACTTGACATTAGAAAAGCTCTTAGCAAACGAACTACACGATCTTGTGCTATGCTTAGGATTGGGTCTTGTCCATCACATCATTCTCCTAATGATGTGATCCCGTTATCAATGACATCCAATGTCCATGGTCAGGAAACCATAACCATCTATTGATCAATGAGCTAGTCAACTAGAGGTTTACTAGGGACATGTTGTGGTCTATGTATTCACACATGTATTACGGTTTCCAGTTAATACAATTATAGCATGAACAATAGACAATTATCATGAACAAGGAAATATAATAATAACCATTTTATTATTGCCTCTAGGGCATATTTCCAACAACCCGGGGCTGGGTTCCTCACAAAGCGGCGCGCCCCTGAAGGTAGCACCTCCCAGTGCCAGCCTGGCGGAGCCCAGTCCCGGACATGGGTCCTCTGAAGCAGGACGTCGTTGCGAACGGGTCGACGGCGAGGATGAGGGCCGGGCATCGTCAAAAACAAGTACTATATGCAAATGTAACATTTTTTAAATTATTGGATTGTGATATCTTACATACAAATTTTAAATTTCTATAACTAAAATTATAAGAAACTAAAAAAACATTGATCATCGTCTAACAATTTGAAATTAATCTAATTCATCTAGCTAAAACTAACATTTCTAAAATTTCTAACATTTCTATATACTAAAATTTATAACATTTGTATAAAAAACAGAAAAAGCAGAAAAAACCTTTGACATTATATTATAACTAACATTTCTATATACTATTTGACATTAATCTAATCTAATTAATTAATTCATCTAAAACTTTGTATGAAAAACAGAAAAAACTAAAAACTAAAAACAGAAAAATTGTGTGTGTGTGTGTGTGTGTGCGCGCGCGTGTAGTGTGAGTGTGTGTGTGTGCGCGTGTAGTGTGTGTGTGCGCGCGCACGGCCGGCGCCGGCGGCGGCGCGGTGGATTGGAGGGAGGAGAGGCCGGGGGAGGGGCTCACAGCGCGCGGGGGCGAGGTCGAGGCGACGGCGACGGCGAGGTCCAGGCGACGGCGACGGCGAGGCGAGGTCGATCCAAGGTGACGGCGACAGCGAGGCGAGGGGACGGCGACGGCGCGGGACGGGGCGGCGGCCCGACGTGGACGGCGACGGCCTGGGACAGGGGCGGCGACGGCGCTGGACGGGGTTGCGGCAAAGAGAAGTGGGAGATGACAAACTGAAATTTTTTGAAGTCTTTCTTATATAGGAGGCACCTTTAGTACCGGTTGGAGGCTCCAACCGGTACTAAAGGTCTGTTTTGGCCAGGCCAAGCGGCGGGAACGGCAGGCTTTTAGTACCGGGTGTTGGCTCCAACCGGTGCCACAACCCGGTACTAAAAGGGGTGCGCTGTCGGGCGAGGGGCGCAAAGTTTAGTCCCACCTCGCCTAGCGAAGAGCAGTCGCACTGGTTTATAAACCCAGCCGCGGCTACTCCTTCGAGCTCCTCTCCAAAGCAGGCCTTCTGGGCCTACCTATGCTGTGCTGCCCCGTGGGCCTATTGGGCCTTGCGGGCCTGCATCCTGGCCCAACAACAGGTTGGGTTTCTAGTCGTATGCAGGCCGCTGTGGCCCAGTAGGTGGGCTTTTTTTTGCTTTATTTATTTCTGAGTTGTTTTTTGCTGTATTTAGAGTTTCTTTGTGAATATTTTTTTAGGTACAAAAAATTACAAACTTTCTGTTAGTGCCGGTAGTTTTCAAATTTGAATAGTTTAAATTTTGAATTATTTGAAATTTGTGTGAATCACTAGTTTGTGAATAACTTAACTTTAAAAATAGATTTTTCTTATGTTTAATATTAGTGTGTATTATCATTATATTCAATTTGGTAATGCTTAGGTTATTTAAAAAATGAAATGCCTTTGTAACAGATGAGTTTTCGTCCGAAACCCTGATACTTCGAAAGAGTTTGTCCATTTTGTACACGAAGTGAATCCAGTTTTTGCCGTAACCCTCTCTACTTTTTTGCACATGCTATGTGGGTGAAATTATGATACCATGCCAACTTTCAACCTTTTCGGAGTTCATTTGAAGTGTTTTTCAATTTCAGGGTCATTTAGCTAAAAAAATCAGTAAATGCATGAAAGAATTTGTTTGCGCATAATTTTTTTTCGTGTTTCAAATGCCAAAACACATAAGTACCCTAACTATTACAAAGATTCCCTCCTGGGTGTGAAACACAGAAGAAAGTGATGATAGTGAAGCGGATCACATCCCAGATCTTTGGGTGTGAAACTTTTTCTTCGCGTGTGTCCCTTTGCGCCGTAACCATGGACAATCTTCATCATTTAACTGGATGCTCGGGTCAATATTCACTGTGAATGGAGCAATTTCATCAAACTTTTCATAATCTTATGACATGTCTGTCTTGTCATCCACTCCCACGATGTTTATTTTCCCAGAAAGAACTATGTGGCGCTTTGGCTCATCGTATGATGCATTCGCTTCCTTATCTTTTCTTTTTCTCGGCTTGGTAGACATGTCCTTCACATAGAAAACCTGTGCCACATCATTGGCTAGGACGAATGGTTCATCTGCATACGTAAGATTGTTGAGATCCACTGTTGTCATTCCGTACTGCGGGTCTTTTGTTACCCCGCCTCGTGTCATATTGACCCATTTGCATCGAAACAAAGGGACCTTCGAACCACGTCGATAGTCAAGTTCCCATATGTCCTCTATATAACCATAATATGTTTCCTTTCGTGTCTTGGTTGGTGCATCAAAGTGGACACCGCTATTTTGGTTGGTGCTCTTCTTATCTTGGGCGATCGTGTAAAATGTATTTCCATTTATCTCGTACCCTTTGAAAGTCATTATATTCGAAGATGGTAACTGGGACAGCAAGTACAAGTCATCTTCAATAGCGGCGTCATGCATGGCACGTGTAATCCAGTCGTCAGACTGCTCCGGGTGTTTGGAGCGTAGAAAATTATTGTGTTCCTCCATATACGGAGCCACCAAGGCGGAATTTTGTAGAACTGTGTAGTGTGCCTGAGTGAGAGAATGCCCGTCCATACATATTATTTGATCCCCTCCTAGCGTGCCTTTTCCATCCAGTCTTCCCTTATGCCGTGGTTCAGGAACACAAATCGGCTTAAGGTTAGGAATAAAGTCAATACAAAACTCAATGACCTCCTCATTTTCATGGCCCTTCGAGATGCTTCCTTCTGGCCTAGCACGGTTATGAACATATTTCTTTAAGACTCCCATGAACCTCTCAAAGGGGAACATATTGTGTAGAAATACAGGACCCAAAACGTTAATCTCTTTGCATAGGTGAACTAGGACGTGCGTCATGATGTTGAAGAAGGATGGTGGGAACACCAACTCAAAATTGACAAGACATTGCACCAAATCATTCTCTAACCTTGGTATGATTTCTGGATCGATTACCTTCTGAGAGATTGCATTGAGGAATGCACATAGCTTCACAATGGCTAATCGAACGTTGATGTCTAATACACAACCTTCTTCTTGTAGACATTGTTGGGCCTCCAAGTGCAGAGGTTTGTAGGACAGTAGAAAATTTCCCTCAAGTGGATGACCTAAGGTTTATCAATCCGTGGGAGGCGTAGGATGAAGATGGTCTCTCTCAAACAACCCTGCAACCAAATAACAGAGAGTCTCTTGTGTCCCCAACACACCCAATACAATGGTAAATTGTATAGGTGCACTAGTTCGGTGAAGAGATGGTGATACAAGTGCAATATGGATGACATATATGAGTTCTTTGTAATCTGAAAATATAAAAACAGCAAGTTAACTAATGATAAAAGTGAGCGTAAACGGTATTGCAATGCTAGGAAACAAGGCCTAGGGTTCATACTTTCACTAGTGCAAGTTCTCTCAACAATAATAACATAATTGGATCATATAACTATCCCTCAACATGCAACAAAGAGTCACTCCAAAGTCACTAATAGCGGAGAACAAACGAAGAGATTATGGTAGGGTACGAAACCACCTCAAAGTTATTCTTTCCAATCAATCTGTTGGGCTATTCCTATAAGTGTCACAAATAGCCCTAGAGTTCGTACTAGAATAACACCTTAAGACACAAATCAACCAAAACCCTAATGTCACCTAGATACTCCAATGTCACCTCAAGTATCCGTGGGTATGATTATACGATATGCATCACACAATCTCAGATTCATCTATTCAACCAACACATAGAACCTCAAAGAGTGCCCCAAAGTTTCTACCGGAGAATCAAGATGAAAACGTGTGCCAACCCCTATGCATAGGTTCATGGGCGGAACCCGCAAGTTGATCACCAAAACATACATCAAGTGAATCACGTGATATCCCATTGTCACCACAGATACGCACGGCAAGACATACATCAAGTGTTCTCAAATCACTAAAGACTCAATCCGATAAGATTACTTCAAAGGGAAAACTCAATCCATTACAAGAGAGTAGAGGGGGAGAAGCAACATAAGATCCAACTATAATAGCAAAGCTCGCGATACATCAAGATCGTGCCAAATCAAGAACACGAGAGAGAGAGAGAGATCAAACGCATAGCTACTGGTACATACCCTCAGCTCCGAGGGTGAACTACTCCCTCCTCGTCATGGAGAGCGCCGGGATGATGAAGATGGCCACCGGTGAGGGTTCCCCCCTCCGGCAGGGTGCCAGAACAGTGTCCCGATTGGTTTTTGGTGGCTACAGAGGCTTGCGGCGGCGGAACTCCCGATCTATTCTGTTCCCTAGGGGGGGTGGGCGCGCCCCCTACCTCGTGGCTCCCTCGTTTCTTTCCTGACGTGCACTCCAAGTCTATTAGGTTGCTTTCCTTCCAAAAATAACTTCTCCAGAAGGTTTCATTCCGTTTCGACTCCGTTTGATATTCCTTTTCTTCGAAACACTGAAACAAGGGAAAAAACAAGAACTGGCACTGGGCTCTGGGTCAATAGGTTAGTCCCAAAAATAATATAAAAGTGCATAATAAAGCCCATAAACATCCAAGACGGACAATATAATAGCATGAATACTTCATAAATTATAGATACGTTGGAGACGTATCAGCATCCCCAAGCTTAATTCCTGCTCATCCTCGAGTAGGTAAATGATAAAATAAAGAATTTATGAAGTGTGAATGCTAGCATGTGCATAAGTTTGATCAATGATAATTTCAATCACCTTTTCTAGCATCATTATATGTCATAACAGTAGCTCAACTCATAGAACTTTGCATGATCAAGTAACAAACTATTCACATGTTAAAGTATATGTCATAAACTTTCTTGAAAACCAACAAACCATGTTATTAGTCATCAAACAATTGCAATTCATCTTATTTTCAGGAAGAGTCTATGTCAGAGCTTTGATTCAGCAAACTTCACATACTCAACTATCATTTAGTCTTCCATGATTTCTACCACTCAAAGCATATTTTTAGAACAAATAGTATTCATCGAACACAGAGAAAGATAGGGGCTTAATGTTTCGCCTCCCAACCTTTTACCTCAAGGGTAATGTCAACAATAATAATTCATGCTCAAATATATTTGAATGGCCATATATGCTTAGATCTTTCCATCACATGATGCTTGCCAACTAAAGAGTAGGTTGGAATGAGAAGGAATACTACTGACTCTTGCATAAAAGTAAAAGATAGGCCCTTCGCAGAGGGAAGCAGGGATTTGCAGAGGTGCCAGAGCTCGAAGCAAAAACAGAGATGAAAATAATTTTGAGAGGTATGCTTTCATTGTCAACATAACGACCAAGAGTTCCCAATATCTTCCATACTACATACATTATAGGCGGTTCCCAAACAGAAAGGTAAAGATTTTTACTCCCCCTCCACCAACAATCATCAATCCATGGCTTGCCCGAAACAACGGGTGCCTCCAACTAACATCAAACCTGGGGGAGTTTTGTTTGCAATTATTTTTGATTTGATTTTGATCTTTTGATCATGGGACTGGGCATCCCAGTTACCAGCCATTTTCTCGTGAATGATGAGCGGAGTCCACTCATCGTGAGAATAACCCACCTAGCATGGAAGATACTGCTAACCCGTAGTCGCTACATGAGCGATTCGGGCATACAAAACAGATTATTATTTGAAGGTTTAGAGTTTGGCACATGCAAATTTACTTGGAACGGCAGGTAAATACCGCATATAGGTAGATATGGTGGACACTCATGGAAGAAACTTGGTTCAAGGAATTTGGATGCACAAGCAGTATTCCCGCTTAGTACAGATATTTTGGCTAGCAAAGGATTCTAAATAGCAAGCACCACATGTTAGAGGATCCAAAACAATATAACTTATACAAATATACCCAAGCATAACTCATTATGTTGTCTTCCTTGTCCAACTTCAACTAATTTGCTCAGGTTTGAAAATAATTAATGGGGATCACAATCATAGAAGATGTCCAAGATAGTATTATATGTGAAATCTCTCTTCCTTCAATATTCTTTCATGAATTGTTCAAGTGACCAATACAATGTTTGCTAACCTTCAATAAATTTACCACCTCTACTTCTTATATGTGAAGGCATTACTCCCCATGGGAAAGGCATATGAAACATATATAATTTCAGATTTATGACATTCAAATCATTCAACCATTTACTCATAGGATATAAGTGAAGCACACGAGTAAATGACAAACTACTCCAAAAAGATATAAGTGAAGATCAATGAGTAGTTAAATAATTATGTAGCTATGTGAAGACTCTCTCTCATTTAATAATTTCAGATCTTGGTATTTTATTCAAACAGCAAGCAAAGCTAAAGAAAATAAAATGATGCTCCAAGCAAAACACATATCATGTGGTGAATAAAAATATAGCTCCAAGTAAAGTTACCGATGGAAGTAGACGAAAGAGGGGATGCCTTCTGGGGCATCCCCAAGCTTAGGCTCTTTCTTATCCTTGAATATTACCTTGGGGTGCCTTGGGCATCCCCAAGCTTAGGCTCTTGCCACTCCTTATTCCATAGTCCATTGAATCTTTACCCAAAACTTGAAAACTTCACAACACAAAACTTAACAGAAAACTCGTAAGCTCCGTTAGCGAAAGAAAACAAAACACCACTTCAAGGTACTGTAATGAACTCATTCTTTATTTATATTGGTGTTAAATCTACTGTATTCCAACTTCTCTATGGTTTATAAACTATTTTACTATCCATACAGTCATCAAAATAAGCAAGCAACACAATGAAAACAGAATCTGTCAAAAACAGAACAGTCTGTAGTAATCTGTAACTAACGCAAACTTCTGGAACTCCAAAAATTCTAAAATAAATTTGTGGACCTGAGGAATTTGTCTAGTAATCATCTGCAAAAAGAATCAACTACATAGAACTCTCCAGTAAAAAGTTGAAGCTAATCTCGTGAGCGCTAAAGTTTCTGTTTTTTACAGCATGATCATAAAGACTTCACCCAAGGCTTCCCAAAGGTTGTACTTGGCACAAACACTAATTAAAACATAAAACCACATCTAAACAGAAGCTAGATGGATTATTTATTCCTAAACAGAACCAAAAAGCAAGAAACTAAAATAAAATTGGGTTGCCTCCCAACAAGCGCTATCGTTTAACGCCCCTAGCTAGGCATGATGATTTCAATGATGCTCACATAAAAGATAAGAGTTGAAACATAAAGGGAGCATCATGAAGAATATGACTAGCACATTTAAGTCTAACCCACTTCCTATGCATAGGGATTTTGTGAGCAAACAACTTATGGGAACAATAATCAACTAGCATAGGAATGCAAAACAAGCATAACTTTAAAACTTTAAGCACATAGAGAGGAAGCTTGATATTATTGCTATTCCAACAAGCATATATTCCTCCCTCATAATAATTTTCAGTAGCATCATGAATGAATTCAACAATATAACCAGCACCTAAAGCATTCTTTTCATGATCTACTAGCATAGAAATTTTATTACTCTCCACGTAAGCAAAATTCTTCTCATTCGGAATGGTGGGAGTATCATAAGAGACTTGAATACTATAAATTGTTTCCACATTAAAAGAGTAATGTTCAGAGAAAGGGTACTCATAATCATGACAAGTTTTATAAATATAATCATCACTAGTCTTTATAGCATAAGTTTTATCACAATAATCATCATAAGTAGCAACTTTGTTCTCATCATAATCGATTGAAACCTCTTCCGAAATAGTGGATACATCACTAAATAAAGTCATGACCTCTCCAAATCCTCTTTTATAAATATTATAAGATTCAACATCCTCCAAAATAGTGGGATCATTACTTCCTAAAGTTGACACTCTTCCAAACCCACTTTCATCAATATAATCATCATAAGTAGGAGGCATGCTATCATCATTATAAATTTGCATATCAAAACTTGGGAGGCTAATAACATCATCTTCATTAAACATAGAATCCCCAAGCTTGGGACAAACATTAATTTCAGCAAATATATTCTCAAATATGTCATACTCATCAAGCATAGCTTCCCCAAGCTTGGGCCTTTTCATATCATAAGCATAATCACTCTCATCATTAATAGTATGGATAGCACCAATAGTATAGCAAACATTATTATCATATTCTTCCAAGAAAGTGCCAAAAAGATTTTCAAGATCATAAGAAGTATCATTATCTTCCCAATCATAATCATCACAACAAGCAATAGGCATAACGAGATCATCATCAAGTGCATCATCTTCCACAATTATTTTTGATTCATTTTCATGAGGCACAACAATAATAGGAGCAACATTATTTGGGAGAGATATCTTTTTACCTCTCTTCCTTTTTCTTTTCTTCTTCTTCACCACATCATGTGTGGGTTCAATCCTCTTTTTGGAGCTCCTTATTAATGAGATAGGTTGAATAGAAGGCTCCTCTTCGTTACCTGATTCATCATAAGAAATAATAGGAGGATATTGGGAAGTCTCCCTTTCGTTAGTATTCTCTTCATCCTCTATTTGTTTTCTTTTCTTTATGTAATTGGAAATATAAGGATTTTCAATGCAATTCATCGCACAATACATATAAATTTCCTCTAAATCAAAACCAAGAAGTTTATAACGTGGAAATTCTGGAAGATGCCTAGTTATATGTTTCATTTCTTCGCAACCCATGAGCAAGCTAAGTTCATTATAATGTGCAAGGGAAATCAACTCATCACAATTTTTGGACACGATTAGATCATGAAACAATTTGCATCGGATAGCTAAATGACCACTTTCATTGCAAGGTTCACAAGTACGGCCAAGAATTGAAATTTTCAGCGCAAACATCTAGCCTTTCTTGCAAAAATTTAGTTTCTAAATGCTTATGCCTCTTGCAATATCTATCTTCCCAATTCAGTCTTGAAAACCCAATGCACTCCACAAAAATTGACATGTTTATAGGAGACATTTTCATCATAACTAGTGCAATCATCATTAGTACCATGGATATTCAAGGAGTTCATACTAACAACATTGCAATCATGCTCATCATTCAAAGATTTAGTGCCAAACATTTTAATGCATTCTTCTTCTAACACTTTGGCACAATTTTCCTTTCCATCATACTCACGAAAGATATTAAAAAGATGAAGCGTATGAGGCACCCTTAATTCCATTTTTTTTGTAGTTTTCTTTTATAGACTAAACTAGTGATAAAACAAGAAACTAAAAGATTCGATTGCAAGATCTAAAGATATACCTTCAAGCACTAACCTCCCCGGCAACGGCGCCAGAAAAGAGGTTGATGTCTACTACACAACCTTCTTCTTGTAGACGTTGTTGGTCCTCCAAGTGCAGAGGTTTGTAGGACAGTAGCAAATTTCCCTCAAGTGGATGACCTAAGGTTTATCAATCCGTGGGAGGCGTAGGATGAAGATGGTCTCTCTCAAGCAACCCTGCAACCAAATAACAAAGAGTCTCTTGTGTCCCCAACACACCCAATACAATGGTAAATTGTATAGGTGCACTAGTTCGGCGAAGAGATGGTGATACAAGTGCAATATGGATGATAGATATGAGTTTTTTGTAATCTGAAAATATAAAAACAGCAAGGTAACTAATGATAAAAGTGAGCGTAAACGGTATTGCAATGCTAGGAAACAAGGCCTAGGGTTCATACTTTCACTAGTGCAAGTTCTCTCAATAATAATAACATAATTGGATGATATAACTATCCCTCAACATGCAACAAAGAGTCACTTAAAAGTCACTAATAGCGGAGAACAAACGAAGAGATTATGGTAGGGTACGAAACCACCTCAAAGTTATTCTTTCCAATCAATCAGTTGGGCTATTCCTATAAGTCTCACAAACAGCCCTAGAGTTCATACTAGAATAACACCTAAGACACAAATCAACCAAAACCCTAATGTCACCTAGATACTCCAATGTCACCTCAAGTATCCGTGGGTATGATTATACGATATGCATCACACAATCTCAGATTCATCTATTCAACCAACACATAGAGCCTCAAAGAGTGCCCCAAAGTTTCTACCGGAGAATCAAGACGAAAACGTGTGCCAATTGCGACCCGTCAGCGGGTACTCTCAACTTTCCGTCTTTCTTATGGTCTTCACTGTGGAATCGCATCGCCTTGGCATGCTCTTTGTTTTGGAACAAAAGTTTCAACCGTGGTATTATAGGAGCATACCACATCACCTTGGCAGGAATCTTCTTCCTGGGGCGCTCGCCCTCGACATCACCAGGGTCATCGCGGCTGATCTTATAGCGCAATGCACCGCATACCGGGCACGCGTTCAAATCCGTGTACTCACCACGGTAGAGGATGCAGTCATTAGGGCATGCATGTATCTTCTGCACCTCTAACCCTAGAGGGCAGACAACCTTCTTTGCTTCGTACGTACTCTCGGGCAATTCGTTGTTCTTTGGAAGCATCTTCTTTAACATTACCAGCAACTTTCCAAATCCCTTGTCAGATACACCATTCTCTGCCTTCCATTGCAGTAATTCCAGTGTGGTGCCCAGCTTTTTCTTGTCAGCTTCACAATTCGGGTACAACAATTTCTTGTGATCCTCTAACATGCGCTGCAACTTCTTCTTCTCCAAATCACTTGCGCAGTTTCTCTTTGCATCGGCAATGGCCCGACCTAGATCATCAGCGGGCTCATCTGATGCCTCTTCTTCAGCTTCTTCCCGCATTGCCGGCTCAGCTTCTTCCCCCATTGTTGTATCATCGTATTCAGGGAACCCATGGCCAGGATAGCTGTCGTCGTCCTCTTCTTCTTCATTGTCTTCCATCATAACCCCTCTTTCTCCATGCTTGGTCCAAACATTATAGTGGGGCATGAAACCGGAATCAAACAGGTGGATGTGAATGGTTCTTGAGTTAGAGTAATTGTGATCATTCTTACAGCCAGCACATGGACAAGGCATAAAACCATCCGTCGGCTTGTTTGCCTCAGCCGCAAGTAGAAAAGTATGCACGCATTAATGAACTGGGGAGAGCATCGGTCATCGTACATCCATTGTCGGCTCATCTTCATTACACAACACCGAAAAGACCAAATTAATACAAGTTCATACATAAAGTTCATACAACACTTAAATGCAACAAACAAATAACTCTCTAGCTAAAGCATTTAAATGCAACAACAAATGCGATCAAGATCGCAACTAAGGTAACAATTGATCCAACAACATAATGATACCAAGCCTCACTATCAATGGCATATTTTCTAATCTTTCTAATCTTCAAGCGCATTTTCTTCATCTTGATCTTGTATCATCGACGACATCGGCAACATGCAACTCCAATTCCATCTTCTCCCCCATTCTTTTCAATTTTTCTTTCAGATACTCGTTTTCTCTTTCAACTAAATTTAACCTCTCGACAATAGGGTCGGTTGAAATTTTCGGTTGACATACCTCCTAGATAAAAATATCTATGTCAACTTGATGGGCATAATTTGTCATAAACACAAAATGCAACAAATAGTTTTAAAAGAGAATATACCACATCCGAATCATAACACGGACGAGGGCCGACGGGGACAGATATCAAAACCATGACACTATGTATAACAAACAACGTACGGGTAAGATAATTATATGAGTAACTATATATCCAAATCACACAAACATGATTTTTTTATATAAAAAAGATAAGAACAATAGGCTCACCACAAGGTGGTGCCGGCGACGGGACGGTGCGGGCGATCGACGGTGGTTACGACGGAGATTTAGAAGGCACTAAGTAAACCACACCTACATATGCAAACTAAGTGTTATTTCGACCTCAAATTGCATATAAATCAAATACTACCACATATAATTCCTCACAAATTACTAAAATCCACAATTAATCACTATATAAACCAATGCAAGAGCTAATCTAGCAATGAGAGATGAAAGGACAAAGTTGCTAACCTATGTGATCATTTGAATGGATGGGGGCCTGCAAATCTTGACAAATTTTGGGCAAAATTTGTGATGAGCTCGAGAGGAAGAAGAGAAGAACAGAGGAGAGGGAGAGGGAAAAGGGGGAAGAACAGAGTGCGGGTGGACGAAGGGTTTATATAGGACGACCTTTAGTACCGGTTCGTGGCACGAACCGGTACTAAAGGTGCTGGAGGGGCCTCAGTCTGGCAACATCCTGCCACCACTCTCTTTAGTACCGGCTCGTGGCACGAACCGGTGCTAAAAGTTCGGCACGAACCGGTACTAATGAGAACGGCCCGCCTAGCCGTTGGAACGGCACTAATGGTCACATTAGTGCCGGCTCAAATTCAAAACGGGACTAATGAGCTGAACATTTGACCCTTTTTCTATTAGTGGCTAATAAACCTGCTTATTGGGACATTGCATTGCACATGGTTACTTATTAAATTCCACGTATGATCGCCACTTGCAACACACACAGATGCTACAAAATGAGCGTGTGAGATCAAAGAATCGCCACACACGATTCAGTCCTAGACAACGACTGTGATGCATGAAGTAACCCACATGCAGCCGGCATCACATCGTGTGCGATGGACGATGCAATCCTACACAATTGTTTGTCCACAACCACGTGTTGTGATGCACGAAGTAACCCAAACGCAGCCGGCATCACATCGTGTGCCATGGACGATGCAATCCTACACAATTGTTTGTCCACAACCGCGTCCGGTACGCTGCCAGGACGCAAATGTTTCTAACAGGAAAAGCATGTGCAATGATCAGCATATCCCGTACCGTTTCTGTGGATCAGTATATCCCATATGGTTTTTGGTGCAATATCATGTGTAATACCCTGTACAGATGTCACACGTTTAGTTACGCCTCAGTGCTTGTGGTTGCTCTCCCTATCGCACACGTTGTCTTTCGTGCATATGGTGTGTGATAGGTGGACACGAGGAGATCAACAAGTGGTGGGGGCACGTGAATGTTTGTAACACAATTATCTGTACGGCGTAGCCGCGGATACACGCATGAAAGCAACCAAGTTATTTTTCTCTTCTGAAATAGTAAATAAATAGAACACTTGCCGGTTCATTAGGAAATAACACACACGCACGTGGTGATTTAGGAGAGTAGCAATGGTAAGCCTAATTAAGAGCAAAGTCGATCTAAGATGACATGGAAAATCTCTCAGTGAGCACGTCCTCATTTTTTCGATAAAGAATTTTTCATTGAATAGATATATCGAGGTGATACAATCGTATCGAAAGAAAGCCCGGCCTCTGCATAGCTAGATACACACAGCCAAAAAGTCGAGAGCACCCTAAAAATAAAATAATTCGATACAATGCTAAGCAATAAATCGTGTCCAACCTAAGGAGCGGTAGATCCTATCCGTAAATCACACCGCCATCCATGGGGGTAGAAAACCTCCCTGGCCGTACGCTCCAGCCGTGTAGACGCCATCATAAAAAGGTCCCCGTCCTCCAGCTTCTGCAGGATAGACCAAGTACGGAGCCATCGTGTACAAACGTGAATAACCTGCATAGGAGATGAGGCACATTTATTGTTATAAACCACATCATTCCTGGTAAGCCACATTGCCCAGCATAAGGCCGCCGCTCCCACAAGAATATGTGCAAAAAATTGTTTATCAACACCCCACAACCAGTTGCCGAACATATTCCGTGCACTATGTGGTGGGTATAAATTCGAAGCTACTTGGACCATAGCCCAAACTGCACGAGCGAACTTGCACTCAAAAAATAAGTGTTTGATAGACTCGTCATGTTGGCAAAAGACACATGTCTTGGAACCATGCCAGTTTCGCCATGCCAGATTATCTCTAGTTAGGATGACTCCTTTGTTAAGAAACCAGAGGAAAATCTTCACTCTTAGGGGAATTTTTAGCTTCCACAATTTCCTGTTATCTACTGGAACATCACAATGAACCATTGCATCATACATGAATTTGACCAAAAATTTGCCATTCTGATGCAAGTTCCATCGAAAAGTGCCCGTCTCATCTGACAGTTGAATGTCCTCTAGGCGAGTGAGTAATTCATTCCATGCTGCCAGACGAGTGCCCAAAAGATCCCTACGGAAAGAAATATCGGGGTTTTCCTGTCCTAAGACATGTTTGATCGTGACAAATTTATGTCTGACGATCCGGTACAAGCTCGGATATTGCACCATTAATGGAGTGTTCCCTAGCCAGGCATCTTCCCAGAAACGAACCTGAGCACCATCCCTAAACAAGAAGGTCCCAAATTGGAAGAAGAATTCCTTGGCCTTCATGACACCACTCCAAAAATGTGAATCCCCAAGTTTTCAATGAATTTGAGAAATGGCATTGGATCCCACATACTTGTTGCGAATGATTTCCTGCCATACTCCATTCTCAGTGAGTAGTTTATAAACTCACTTGCTGAGAAGAGCGATGTTTTTAATCTCAAGGTCTTGGATACCCAGGCCCCCTTGACTTTTAGGTCTGCATAATACGCTCCACCTAGCTAGCCTATATTTCTTGGTTTCGTTATCACACTGCCAAAAAAATCTGGATCTAAAGTAGTCTAGATGCTGTAGAACCACTTTCGGCAGGTGGAAGAATGATAACATATATAAAACCATGTTGCTTAGGACAGAATTGATCAAGATCAATCGCCCCCATAAGACAAGAGTTTGGCCTTCCAACTGGCTAATCATTTCTCAAGTCTCTGTTCCACATGCTTCCATTCAGCGATAGTTAAATGTCGATAGTGTATGGGGATACCCAAATACCTAATCGGAAACTGCCCGAGCTGGCATCTAAAAATCTCGGCATACTCGGGTGCTGATTCTGCAGCATCTCCAAAGCAAAAAAGTTCACTCTTATGAAAATTAATTTTGAGACCAGAAAGTTTCTCAAAGGCACATAAGAGCAGCTTGAGATTTCTTGCCTTATCTAGCTCATGATCCATAAATAGAATCGTGTCATCCGCATATTGTAGAATGGATAGACCATCTTCTACCAAGTGTAGAATGACCCCACTAATTTGACCATCCAGCTTAGCCCGCTCCACAAGGGTAGCTAGCATGTCGGCCACAATGTTAAACAGAATAGGAGATGCGGGGTCGCCCTGACGAAGCCCCTTCCTGGTCTGAACATAGTTGCCAACGTCATCATTAACTTTTATGGCCACACTACCGCCAGAGACAAAGCTCTCTACCCAGCGGCACCATTTTTGTGAAAACCCTTTCATGCGCAAGGTTTGCAACAGGAAGGGCCACTTAACTTTGTCGTAGGCTTTCTCAAAATCAATTTTAAGAATGACACCGTTCATTTTTTCCCTGTGCAGTTTATGTACAATTTCGTGCAGGACCACCACTCCATCTAATATGTTGTGACCTTGCATAAATGCTGTTTGAGTGGGTTTTACGACATGGTCAGCTACACCGTTCAACCGATTAGTCGCTACCTTCGTAAAAAATTTAAAACTTACATTGAGACGGCAAATCGGTCGATATTGTTGAATACGACTAGCCTCCTTAATCTTAGGCAATAGGATAATTTCCCCAAAGTTTAAACGAGAAATATCAAGGTCCTCGGAATGCAGTTGGTTAAACAACTGAACCAAGTCTGCCTTAATCACGTCCAGAAAGCATTGATGGAACTCTGCGGGAAAGCCATCCGGTCCCGGCGCCTTGTTGTGTTCCATCTGAAACACAGCAGTTCGAATTTCCTCCTCAGAAAACGGAGAGGTTAGGAATTCATTTTCCGCTTTCGTAACTTGAGTAATGTCATGAGTAACGGATTCGTCCCACTGAAAATTAGTCTCAGCTGAAGGCCCAAAAAGGTCTTTGTAAAACTTAGTGATAAAATTTCTAAGTGGTACGTCCCCCTCTATTCGGCCTTCCTCTTGGTCAAGGGCGAATATACGCTTCTTTCTATGCCTGCCATTGGCTAGCATCTTAAAGTATTTCCTATTATCATCACCTTGCACTAACGAATCCGCCTTGCTACGTTGGTACCATTTAATCTCTTCCTCACATAGTAGGCGGGCAATCTGCTCGTTAAGATTGCTTTTTTGCTCGATCTCAACAGCAGACAGAGGCCTCACCTCCGCTATTTTATCAAGGGAATCAATTAGGGTAGACAAACGCAGTTTTTCTTTTTTGCAAATGCCAGCAGTATGCTTGGCCCATCCTCGAAGGAATGACGCAAGGCGCGGATTTGATTATTCCTTCTTTGAATGGGTGTGTTACCACGGGGCTGGCGCGTCCACACCTTCTTAACCAGCTCCTGAAATCCCTCTCTAGTGAGCCATCCCAGTTCAAATTTAAACTGGTGGCGATTAGAACTTGGGATTGGTTGTCCAAAATCGGTTAGCAACGGAGCGTGATCCGATAATGCCTCAATTCTTTCTAGTGCCCGAACCGATGCTAGGGGATATTTGTATTCCCAATCGGTGGTAACTAGCAACCGGTCCAGTTTTTCATATGTCGGCACCGATCGGTTGTTGGCCCAGGTATACTGACGACCAGACATCGTGATCTCCCTCAGATCAAGGCTGTCAATAACAACATTAAAGAGGAAACGCCACCTAGTGTCAAACCGATCGTTGTTTTTTTCCTGCTGACATCGAAGGATATTAAAATCCCCCCCGATTAACATGGGATGGGGATTGTTTCGACATGTATTAACCAGCTCTTTTAGAAATGCAGACTTAAACTCCTCTTGAGCGGCGCCATATACAGCCACCAGACTCCAGATGAAGTTGTCGGACTTATTTCGAAGGTGGAATTTAATATGATACTCCCCCTTTGTCATGGACAATAATTGTAAGTATGTAGAGTTAATACCTAGCAATATTCCCCCGGACCTCCCGGTCGGCGGTAAGACGTGCCATTCGTAATCAAAACCACATGAAAAGTGGTCCAGATCACCTGTTGGAAAATCACGTTTACCCGACTCAGTGATAGCCACAAAGTCCAACGTATGATCCTTTACACAATCGGCAATGTGTTTGTGTTTAGCCAAGTCACCAAGACCTCTACTATTCCAGAACATGCCTCTCATGATGAACCAACTTTATGTTTAGAGACATTTACTTTCTTAGAAGAGCGCCCTCTTTTCTTTGCTGAGTTAGACTTATTCTTGCGCACCGATGCGACAAGCTCAAAAAGCGTAGTGTCGCGTACAGTATTGTCAAGGTCTACTTCAGTCGTCTCTTTAACCAGATGAGAGAGAAGCTTGCCTTCATGATTGGCATCAGGGTCCTCATCCTCCTCATCTGACACGAGAGGGTCGACAAAGCTCGAAGACTTGGGAGCAACCGTAAGCCGGTCGAACTCCACTTGTTTTAGAGACTTGACCGAAAAATCTATCTCATTCGCATTACGTCCTAGTGACACCCCAAGTCTAGTGATATGTGAAGATACTTTGGAATTATCAAAAGACATAAAAGATTTGCGAGAGGGAGTACCTTCAAAGTCGAGGTTGCGTGCAGCAGTCCTACGCATGGCCTTCACCATAGTGTCCTCGTCTGTGGCTGCTGATCCGTCAGTCCCGACATGATGACGCCTGCTGCGCCTCAGCGGCGAAGGAGTAACATCGGCCTCGGAGCCCGTCTCACCGACTCCGATAGGTGTAGAAGGCTGCTGCAGCGATGAAGAAGAAGATAGTGGAGGCTGCTCCTCAGCCTCCTCAAGTCCGGCAGCCGGCGCCCCTCCCCCCAGTGGCGGAGGAGAAGATGATAAAGCGCGTAGCACCGCCATGGCAGACTCCTGGAGCACGTCCTCATAGCAAGGTCGATAAGTAAATGAATCGTAGACACCGCAACCTGCTTGCACCGTGTCTTTGATGAGCTGGTAATAGTTGCTTAGATACTGCATCCTTAAGGTGTCGAGATGGTACACTACCGCCGCGCCGTTAAGCATGAGAATGTGTGCATTCTTATATGGGTGGAATCCCATGATATCGCAGGAGACAGCCCTTGTGGACATATCATGGTGGCCAGCACCTTGGACCACATCGATAAAATTGTCCTCGTCGGAGTCCCATGAATATTCAGAATCATCTCCATCGATTTCGTTCTCCTCTTCATCCTCCACGTCATCGTCGGTCAAACTGACTGGCCCATTGGTGCTTTCAACAATCGCCCATGTCACCTCGAATTGTATTTTAATAGTCCTAATCATATGGGCGTGCAGGTTGAGGCTGGCGTCATGTGCTAATGTCCAGCTTAGTTGACCATCCACTGATTCGGTTAGCATCCATAAACGGAGTAGTGAACCGCTGGACGCCACGTAGTGTATCCCTCTCTCATAGCTTGCTAAGACGGAATTTCTAGGCAGGTCGTACAAGCTCTTCGGGAGCTGGACCATATCATAAGTCCCCTCTGAAGGGCGTAGAATCAAGAGGACGCTGTTGTGGCAGTGCATGTACAGTGACCCACGCCAGTATTCACATGAACAGAACGCTCCCCCGTAGCTCTTGGGTGGTTTGGCCACCACGTCGTCGAGGTGCCCCGGGGCGCAGCGTCCAGGCGCGAACTCTCGGTTCTCCCAATGACATGTACGGGATGAGTACACTAGCATAGACATCACCTTTTCCGTTGGCTCCTCGACCCCTTCCGCGGCAGAACCTCCTCGGCTTGCTTCTCCACCTTGAGCATGCCGCCCTTCTGGAAGAGGAACACATGGTAATGCAGCGACACGGCCGGGTCGAAGGCGAGGGATGCGGCAAAGCTGCACCACGGAGTTGTCGGGCGCGGCAGATGTGTGTACCGTGTCGTCGCCGGGTTGAGCACGTAGTAGTGGCCCCACTTGTCGAGAAGCAGGAGGCCGTTGCAGGACTGGCATACGGTGGCGACGTCGTCCGGATCGATGGGGAGTCGAAAGCGTGTAGACGACGGGGCGAAGAAGGACGTATCAGACCCACACCCGAACTTGTTAATGAAGAGGCCGGGAAAGGATCGCCGGGGGAAGCAGCGCTCGAGGGAGAGCCCATGGTCGTCCAGGATGTCGCGCCACAACCGGCAGACGCACTTCGACGCAGCAACGTCGCGCCAAGGCAGACGTCGGAGGATGTCGAGGAGCACGCCGTAGGGAAACACATGCCACCGCTGTCACCCTCGCCGGCAGCATCCATGGTTCAGCCGCTCGTTCCGCAGTCAACAGCGCCCTCTTACGTGCACGCGCAGCAGGAAAGCCGTGCGTTAGGATGTGAGGTGCACGGATTTTCTTGTTTTCCTCGACGACGCAAGCGGCCTACTGCGAGTAGCTGGTGACACGAGTGATTGTCCAGCAAGGGGGCAGTGCAATTAGGAATAATCTTGTCATGTTAGGTGGGTGGAGTAAAAATTGCGTCGTAGCTAAGCCGTACGAGCTTTTGGTGGTCTGACACGCTGATGATAGTCATGTGTTGCACAGTCCGTGAAGTTGGCAAGGGTTCGTCACTCGTCAGGTAGGCCGCGATCAGCTGGAGTACTTAGTGTTCGAAAGATCAACGGTGCATTCTACAGAACACATTCTGTAGTATTCTGCAGAAGGCAGTATATATAATTTCGCAAGAAAAACTAGTATATAAAATTCCGCAAAGAAAGCTCACCCTCTATCATAATATAATCTATCGTGTAGCTTATGGCGATGTATCAACTAGGAAAAAGCTCATCTCAAACGTGACAGAATTATATTCAGATTCACTGACGAAACGCAATGAGCGCTGCATTTTCCATTGAAATAGAAGGAGAAACGAGTACAACTTTTTTTTTTAGAAAAGGAGGATGACCCGCGATGCATGCGGCCACTTTATTAATTATTCTCACAAGACCTTATAAAGTCATACAACAGCAATACTGAAGCCACCATCTAAGCAACAACTGTCGCTACACCTATCCAATTAATGAAGGGGCGCTGATAGCATCGGCCTAATACCAAACAGACATCGTAGCCAAACCTAAACATCTAGGACCTGAGGTCCCAACCAGGCCGCCTGCCTGGTATGGGGCACCTACCAGTCCGGCGCACTTCTCAACCAAGACGCCTGCCGGGTATGAGGCCGCCGCAGCCACCTGCCACGAGTCCATTTTCAAAGCTGTACTGTTGCATCTACCGTGCCAGGTCTCACTGCCATCGACGCCACCACGACGCCAGACAGCATCGTCCTCCTGCGCGAGTCCATCCTCCCACATCAAACTCCGAATCTGCACTGCGCCACGCCGTCAAGATCCGTCGCCATAAATGTATGGATGAAGCACCGCTCCACCAAAGAAGCCGTCTGTTGGTCCCGTGAAGCCGAGTGCACCTCCAAGAATGCCGCCCCCAAGGGGGTTACGACACATGATTGCCACCAATATCCGATCAGCTGATCTAGGGTTTCCCCCGGAGGTATTGAGTGGAGTTGGGAGCTTAACCTCGATGATGCCTTTATGAAGGAAACGATGATAAGGGCATCGTCATCACCGGCACCGGCCATCGACCGAAGACCAGGTTTTCACCCGGATCCGTCCCATGAAATCCACCCAGCAACCTGTGCACCGTCTCGACCGCCTTCAAAGCCCTAGATCCAGCCGCCTAGATCCGTCGACCAACCGCAGCAACAGTGCCACCGTGGGATCCCTGGCGCACCGGCCACTGCCTGAGTGTGCCGCCACTGGAGCCTAGGAGGAGGGCTCCCACCCCGCCTCGCCAAGCCGCGAGAGCCGCCGAGAAGGACCCCGCGCGCTCGTTACCATCTCTGATCCGAACCAATCCATAGCAGATCGCCGTCACAGATCCGCCTTGGACAGGGACTGCACCACGCCATGCCGCCGCGGGAAGCCCTAGCTTCACCGGCCACCACCCTCCAGGGCCGCCGCCCCGGGATCAAGACAAAACATTGCCCCTGCCACCGGCCAAGTTCCGCCGCCGCCGACCGGCCAAGCCGCCGGTCACTGCATGACCATGCGAGCACAGCCAGCCGGCCGACCAACTCCGACGAAGAAGAAGGCCACCACCACCAAGCCTAGGGCCGGCGCCCCAGACATCCTCGTGTTGCAGATAAAGTCCAGGAGCAGTGCACCGCCGACGGCGATTGAGATCGGTAGCACAACGAATTAGCCCGACAAGAGTCAAAGCCAGATCCGTTGTTGCTGGTGCCGTCCTCCCCCGCCGCCGCCGCACCACTTCCATGCCGCTCCGATCTGCGCCACCGCCGCCGATCTGGCAGGAAAGGAGCACCGCCTCCCAACCAGATCGGGATCCGAGGAGAAAACCGCCGCCGGCGCCACGCCACAAGGGCTTTGCCCTGTGACGCCCCGGGCGACAGTGGCGGAGGGGAGCGGAGGTGGGGCGAGGCTGTAGGAGGAGGGTGGGGGCTCCCCGGTGCGGGGCGGCGCCGCCGCACGGGGGAGGAACGGGGGACAAGGGAGGAGTCTAAGTCAGGTGATAACGCCGTACGAGACTTGACCGCTCGCAGCTCAAAGAAAAGAGTACAAGTACACAAGCGAAAACAAGGGAAAACAGAAGAGGAAACAACCAAGCAATCGACTACAGTAGGAACAAGCAGCAACACAGCAGAGAGCGGGAGCCTGGGTCGATCGCATCCGCGCTAGTTCAAGAAATAACTGGCACGTGCCAAACTATGTGCGTGGCTTCGGGGAGGTCACGGGCCTTTGCACCAACTTCCACAAGAGTTCGTTTGTGCCCATCCATTGCAACCATCTCGATTTGGGTAATTTAACCCAAAGTTTGCCGGCAACAAGGACGTCCTTCCCTTTGCGCTACGTGGGACTGCCCCTATCTGTTTGGAAGCTAAAGTTGGTGGATCTTCAATTCCTGGTGGATAAGGTTGCAAGCAAGCTAAGAACTTATGAGAGACAAAATATCACAACCATTGGACGAACGGCTCTTGTCAAGTCTGTAATCACCTCCCAACTCGTCTACCCCGTCAGGTCATTCCGCAAACCATCCTTCACAATGTAAACAAGCTTGAGAGAGCTTTTCTTTGGTCCGGTGCGGACAAGACGATGTTGGAATAAGCCACGGCGTGTGTGGGAGGGCTCGTCGGGCGCGACGGATGCGCGCGGGATGTGCGGGGCGCACTGGTGCAGGCAGGCTCGTCGGGCGCGTCGGGTACGCGCGGGACGCAGCGGAAGCGTGACGAGTGTGTGTGTGGTGTGCGTGTGTGCGCATGTATATGTGTCGTAGTGGCCACGGTAGACAGGCTAGGCTGTTGATCCGTTGCGAGCCGGACGCGGCGTGCGCGTTGAGCACGTCGTGGGCATGCGGATAGCGCCCGTGCATGCAGCAGGGTGGAGTGGGCTGCGTCTTGGCGGAAGCGTGGGCGGTGCGTTTGCTGCTAAGACTATAAAGCCGGCTGTAATCCTGTTTATCAGCGGGGCAAGTGCTAGCCAGTTTGAGATAAGAAGAAAAGGCTGTACGTGCGGCCGGAAAAAAAACTGTGCGTCTTCTACCTCCGTCTAGAGAGAGAGCTGCCCCAACAGACGACAGGGGCAGAATGCAAGGTAAATTGGAAGATTGTCTGCCGGCCTCTCGAGTATGAGGGTCTTGGGGTGCTCAACACCGACAAGTTTACGCGTGCTCTCCGGTTGCGCTGGCCGTGTTATGAATGGAAGAAGCCCACCAAGATGTGGGTGGGATTGGGAAACCCGTGTGACGTGGAGGACCTCAACTTCTTCTATGCATCCACCATTATCACAGTCAGTAATGGTGCGAAGACCCCTTTCTGGGACTCGCCTTGGCTCCTTGGGCGCATGCCAAAGGACATTGCCCCACTCATTCACAAGGCTTCCACGAGAAAGAATTGGAAGGTGCGGGAGGCCCTCAAGCATAAAGCATGGATTCTCAAGATCAAGCCACCAAACAACGTCTCCGCCGAGCACATCTCGCAGTTTTTCACTCTTTAGATGCTCTTGCACGAGGTCGAACTCGATGAACTCACCGAGGACGACATCCTATGGAAGAACACGACTAGTGGGCAATATTCGGCGGCATCCGCATACAAGGCACAATTTTTAGGGATGGTTCTCTCACCCACGGATAAAATCATTTGGAAGGCTTGGGCTCCTTCAAAAGTCAAGTTCTTTGTTTGGTTAGCTCTGCAAGATAGAATTTGGACCACCGATAGATCGGCAAAGCATGGATGGCCAAATTGTGACATGTTCCCTCTTTGCAAGAGGGTGCAAGAAAGCGGGACTCACCTCCCCTACAAGTGCCGCTACACGAGAAGGCTGTGGTCTTTGGTCATTGACAAATACCACATTCTCGGGCTCGACACAAATACTTGGCCCTTGTTTGACTCGGTTGAGGCTTGGTGGGCAAGTACTCAAGACAGCGCCACGCCATTCAGACAAGCCAAGGCATCCCTCACCATCCTTGTCTCATGGACTATTTGGAACGAGAGAAACGCGAAAGTGTTCAAGTAGAAGAGCGCGCCACCGACTACATTGCTTGCCTCCATCACGACCGAGGCTAGCCTCTGGATCATCGCCGGTGCAAAAAAATTAGGGTCCATAATATTGCAAGAGTAATTTCCATGCCGTGAAATCGTGTTGCTTGTAACAAACTATATTCTCTCTTATTCAATGGATGAGGCAAAGCTTTTGCCTACATTTAAAAAAAAATTTAACTGGCACATGGTAATATATATGGACTTGCCCAAACCAAATGTCCAGGTTCTAGCAATCAGCTCTAACACAATTAATGACATGATCGTGACCAAAAATGTATAGTTAAGTATAAATATAGCAACGCTGGCCATAACTGAAGGCAATGCCTCCTGATACATGCACATCAGGCCAGTGAAAATACACTATAAAGAGGCCAGTGAAAATACACATCTAACTCCTAACTCTTATCTTAAACGTGTTTATACTTCTAACAAATACAACAAGCTTAAATTGACTTACCGCCCTCTAGGAGGCCCAGGTGAGTTTCTACGCGGTGATGGGCAGCCACGAACCCTCCTAGGTGACAGTTGTGAGACTAGTGTCAGCAACTCCTCAGGCTAGATACAAGAAAATTTAGAAAACTTACCGCATTGATGACCTATATGCCTTCTAGGTGCTAAAGGAGAGAATGTCTTCTTTTTTTGATAAAGGGCGATTTTATTGACTCAAAATGTAGCAAGGAGAGAATGTCTTCTTATTGGAGATCCTGGCCTTCTGTCATCACGCCTAACAGGGGATGGATCGTGTGGACGAAGAACGACACCTTGGAGATGGACCCCTGTGTGACTCAACCCTTCGATTTGGAGGAGACCACTTTTACGGAGATGAAGGTGGCTTTCTTCTTGGTCGTGGAGATGCTGCTGGAAGATATGTAACAGGACATTAACATCACAAGGCTATAATATACACCTGCAGATTTTAATCCTAAATGGGAGCAAAAGCTACACAGAGAAATGCCTGAATCAGAATACCACGGGGGACAGTGTACCCTGATAACTTATAGGCGATGAAGCTAGAAGGTTACGTTCCCGTTCCCTAGGCCTCTGCTCGGCATCCCTTTCAACACTGAAAAATGTTTATCACTACTAGCTGCGGTAACTCAACAAGCATGACAATGTGCCAGGTTTATCTTCAAAATTCACCATCGGAACCACTTGCAGTGGTACACACTGCCAGTAATCTGCACGAGAACATGTGCCATCTCTGAAGTGGTGGAAGTGAACCGCGTCTCTCAAGATTATTTCTTTGTTTTCACTGTTCGATATCTATTTCATAGCTAAATGACAGTCACGGCAGACTCTCAAGTTCTTCATTAGTAACTCGTATATGTGCTAACCACTACTAGAATAAATGCTTGCGCCGACGGCCTCATCTATGCCGACGGCCCCCGTCGGCATAGATGGACCTATGCCGACGGCCAAGAACAGGCCGTAGGCGTAGAAAAGCCGTCGGCGTACATACATCTATGCCGACGGGGCCGTCGGCATAGACGTGGCCGTCGGGACCGCTCGAGATATGCCTACGGGGACCGTCGGCATAGGCGCGGTCGTCGGCATAGCGCGGGCCCACCTACCCGGTCAGCGCTGACCGTTTGACGGCGTTGAAACTACGCCGACGGGAGGTAACGGTGGCCGTCGGCAAATCTATGGCAGAGGTATGCCTACGGCATAGCCGTCGGCATAGACCTGGCCCATGCCCCTCTGCCACGTAATCGATCCGTGTGTGCAGCTATACCGACGGCCTTGCCGTCGGCATATATTTATTTAGTTTTATTTTTAATTTTGCTTTATACTATCTATGGCAAAGGTATGCCTACGGCATAGGCCGCTCTGCCACGTCATCGATCCGTGTGCCATGCCACGTCATCGATCCGTGGGACTGCATCTCCGTGTGTGCACAGATATGCCGATGGCCTTGCCGTCGGCATACATTTATTTTACTTTATTTTTTATTTTTACTTTATTTTGTTATTTTTACTTTATTTTAATTTTTGTTTTTCCATAAGATAATTATGCCTTATCTAAAAAAACGTACCCCGATGGTATATCGATTGCCCCCTGTTACGAACGTCGCTATCGCCGTGTCATGGAGGGGGGAAACTGTCGACACGGAGGGAATTCTGGTTGGTGGGGTGATTCGGGGTGTAGCTATGTCACCGAAACATCGCACGGGTCCCGATGCATATGTGAAAGTGTTCAGGCATGCGTAGACGCCCGTCTTGGGGCTCCGCGGTGTGCCCCGCTGCACAGAAGGCAGTGCCGCCGTCACTTGGAGGGGGCCAAACCCCAGAGTCGCGAGCCGCCTTTTCGGACATGCCACCACACCACCCCGCATGTATGGGGGCCCGGTGTGACGCTCGGGTGGCATTGCTACCCCCCAAGGCCCCCGTCCCGCCTAACCCTGTAGCGTTTGACCACGGGATCTAGCCCTTTGACTTTGCACGGTCGGGCTTTGAGCAGTGGACCTATCCACCCGGTTGTGGTAGGTCAGCCCATAGGAACACTTTGGAGCAACATCCGGGCCAGACCCACAGCAAGATCCCCTCCGTGTAGACCCGACGCGTCCGTTTCCCCCATCCAGGTGCCGGCGGCGCCGCCGTCCGTTAGGGGGGGCACACCCCGGAGACGCGTGCCGGGCGTTTGCACCCGCCACAACACTTCCAGACTTGTGAGAGGCCGCCTACGCAAGATTTGGCGGCATGCTAGCCCCCGGAGGCCGCCGGCCACAGTCGTAGACACGCGAAGAGCAATCCGCGTAGAGAGAATTGTTCATATACTACTCCATCACGAACAATTATGAAAAATTACCATCAGTCCTACAGCAGATGTGCCTGCGTCGTGTAAAAAACTCATGATTTTAGCGCGCTCCGAGTATTTAATAATATTCACGCCGCATCGTGACCGCAGAACGTCTACTACCGTGTCATCGCCGTTCGTGAGGGGAGGCACACACCGGAGACGCGTGCCGCCTCTTCAGACATGCCACCACACCACCCCGCATGTATGGGGGGCCGGTGTGATGCTCGGGTGGCATTGCTACCCCCCCCAGGGCCCCCGTCCCGCCTATCCCTGTAGCGTTTGACCACGGGATCTAGCCCTTTGACTTTGCACGGACGGGCTTTGAGCAGTGGACCTATCCACCCGCTTGTGTTTGGTCAGCCCATAGGAACACTTTGGAGGAACATCCGGGCCAGACCCACAGCAAGATCCCCTCCGTGTAGACCCGACGCGTCCGTTTCCCCCCTCCAGGTGCCGGCGGCGGCGCCGTCCGTGAGGGAGGACACACCCCGGAGAAGCGTGCCGGGCGTTTGCACCCGCCACAACACTTCCAGACTTGTGAGAGGCCGCCTACGCAAGACTTGGCGGCATGCTAGCCCCCGGAGGCTGCCGGCCACAGTCGTAGACACGCGAAGAGCAATCCGCATAGAGGGAATTGTTCAGATACTACTCCATCACGAACAATTATGAAAAATTACCATCAGTCCTACAACACATGTGCCCGCGTCGTGTAAAAAACTCATGATTTTATCGCGCTCCGAGTATTTAATAATATTCACGCCGCATCGTTACTGCAGAACGTCTACTACCGTGTCATCGCCGTTCGTGAGGGGGGGCACACCCCAGAGACGCATGCCGCATCTTCGGACATGCCACCACACCACTCCGCATGTATGAGGGCTCGGTGCGACGCTCGAGTGGCATTGCTACCCCCAGGCCCCTCGTCCCGCCAAACCCTGTAGCGTTTGACCACGGAATCTAGCCCTTTGACTTTGCACGGACGGGCTTTGAGCAGTGGACCTATCCACCCGGTTGTGTTAGGTAAGCCCAAAGGAACACTTTGGACCAACATCCGGGCCAGACCCACAGCAAGATCCCCTCCGTGTAGACCCGACGCGTCCGTTTCCCCACTCCAGGTGCCGGCGGCGGCGCCGTCCGTGAGGGGGGCACCCCGGAGACGCGTGCCGGGCATTTGCACCCGCCACAACACTTCCAGACTTGTGAGAGGCCACCTACGCAAGATTTGGCGGCATGCGGAGGCCGCCGGCCACAGTCGTAGACACGCGAAGAGCAATCCGCGTAGAGAGAATTGTTCATATACTCCTCCATCCCGAACAATTATGAAAATTACCATCAGTCCTACAGCACATGTACCCGCGTCGTGTAAAAAACTCATGATTTTATCGCCCTCCGAGTATTTAATAATATTCACGCCGCATCGTTACCGCAGAACGTGTACTACCGTGTCATCGCCGTTCGTGAGGGGGGGCACACCCCGGAGACGCATGCCGCCTCTTCGGACATGCCACCACACAACTCCGCATGTATGAGGGCCCGGTGCGACGCTCGAGTGGCATTGCTACCCCCCCAGGCCCCTCGTCCCGCCAAACCCTGTAGCGTTAGACCACGGGATCTAGCCCTTTGACTTTGCACGGACGGGCTTTGAGCAGTGGACCTATCCACCCGGTTGTGTTTGGTCAGCCCATAGGAACACTTTGGAGGAACATCCGGGCCAGACCCACAGCAAGATCCCCTCCGTGTAGACCCGACGCGTCCGTTTCCCCCCTCCAGGTGCCGGCGGCGGCGCCGTCCGTGAGGGGGGGCACACCCCGGAGACGCGTGCCGGGCGTTTGCACCCGCCACAACACTTCCAGACTTGTGAGAGGCCGCCTACGCAAGACTTGGCGGCATGCTAGCCCCCGGAGGCTGCCGGCCACAGTCGTAGACACGCGAAGAGCAATCCGCATAGAGGGAATTGTTCAGATACTACTCCATCACGAACAATTATGAAAAATTATCATCAGTCCTACAGCACATGTGCTCGCCTCGTGTAAAAAACTAATGATTTTATCGCGCTCCGAGTATTTAATAATATTCACGCCGCATCGTTACCGCAGAACGTCTACTACCGTGTCATCGCCGTTCGTGAGGGGGGGCACACCCCGGAGACGCATGCCGCCTCTTCGGACATGCCACCACACCACTCCGCATGTATGAGGGCTCGGTGCGACGCTCGAGTGGCATTGCTACCCCCCCAGGCCCCTCGTCCCGCCAAACCCTGTAGCGTTTGACCACGGAATCTAGCCCTTTGACTTTGCACGGACGGGCTTTGAGCAGTGGACCTATCCACCCGGTTGTGTTAGGTCAGCCCATAGGAACACTTTGGAGGAACATCCGGGCCAGACCCACAGCAAGATCCCCTCCGTGTAGACCCGACGCGTCCGTTTCCCCCCTCCAGGTGCCGGCGGCGGCGCCGTCCGTGAGGGAGGGCACACCCCGGAGAAGCGTGCCGGGCGTTTGCACCCGCCACAACACTTCCAGACTTGTGAGAGGCCGCCTACGCAAGATTTGGCGGCATGCTAGCCCCCGGAGGCTGCCGGCCACAGTCGTAGACACACGAAGAGCAATCCGCATAGAGGGAATTGTTCTGATACTACTCCATCACGAACAATTATGAAAAATTACCATCAGTCCTACAGCACATGTGCTCGCGTCGTGTAAAAAACTAATGATTTTATCGCGCTCCGAGTATTTAATAATATTCACGCCGCATCGTTACCGCAGAACGTCTACTACCGTGTCATCGCCGTTCGTGAGGGGGGGCACACCCCGGAGACGCATGCCGCCTCTTCGGACATGCCACCACACCACTCCGCATGTATGAGGGCCCGGTGCGACGCTCGAGTGGCATTGCTACCCCCCCCCCCAGGCCCCTCGTCCCGCCAAACCCTGTAGCGTTTGACCACGGAATCTAGCCCTTTGACTTCGCACGGACGGGCTTTGAGCAGTGGAGCTATCCACCCGGTTGTGTTAGGTAAGCCCATAGGAACACTTTGGACCAACATCCGGGCCAGACCCACAGCAAGATCCCCTCCGTGTAGACCCGACGCGTCCGTTTTCCCCCTCCAGGTGCCGGCGGCGGCGCCGTCCGTGAGGGGGCACACCCCGGAGACGCGTGCCGGGCATTTGCACCCGCCACAACACTTCCAGACTTGTGAGAGGCCGCCTACGCAAGATTTGGCGGCATGCTAGCCCCCGGAGGCCGCCGGCCACAGTCGTAGACACGCGAAGAGCAATCCGCGTAGAGAGAATTGTTCATATACTACTCCATCACGAACAATTATGAAAAATTACCATCAGTCCTACAACACATGTGCCCGCGTCGTGTAAAAAACTCATGATTTTATCGTGCTCCGAGTATTTAATAATATTCACGCCGCATCGTTACTGCAGAACGGCTACTACCGTGTCATCGCCGTTCGTGAGGGGGGGCACACCCCGGAGACGCATGCCGCCTCTTCGGACATGCCACCACACCACTCCGCATGTATGAGGGCTCGGTGCGACGCTCGAGTGGCATTGCTACCCCCAGGCCCCTCGTCCCGCCAAACCCTGTAGCGTTTGACCACGGAATCTAGCCCTTTGACTTTGCACGGACGGGCTTTGAGCAGTGGACCTATCCACCCGGTTGTGTTAGGTAAGCCCAAAGGAACACTTTGGACCAACATCCGGGCCAGACCCACAGCAAGATCCCCTCCGTGTAGACCCGACGCGTCCGTTTCCCCACTCCAGGTGCCGGCGGCGGCGCCGTCCGTGAGGGGGGCACCCCGGAGACGCGTGCCGGGCATTTGCACCCGCCACAACACTTCCAGACTTGTGAGAGGCCACCTACGCAAGATTTGGCGGCATGCTAGCCCCCGGAGGCCGCCGGCCACAGTCGTAGACACGCGAAGAGCAATCCGCGTAGAGAGAATTGTTCATATACTCCTCCATCCCGAACAATTATGAAAATTACCATCAGTCCTACAGCACATGTACCCGCGTCGTGTAAAAAACTCATGATTTTATCGCGCTCCGAGTATTTAATAATATTCACGCCGCATC